>NW_006239106.1:181835-207396 GCF_000226075.1 Solanum tuberosum
GAGAATCTCCCACAAAGTTATATTGTATTTTTATACACATACTGAGTATTATTGTATTTTTCAATACAATGAGTTGCTATCTACAGTTTTACAGCTTTTCATATATATTGCATCTTTTACTATTGCATTATCCTTAAGTATTTCGAGTTAAGTATCTTATCCGTGAGTACTTCTGAGTTGAGTAAGTTTGAGTAGTTTTGAGTATCCTTGAGTAAACCTCTGAGTTGAATATCTAATCATTGAGTTGAGCTATGTTTCTTTGAGTTGAGAAGAGGTAAGTATGTTTCCCTTTTATCAAAGTTCAAGCTTATGTTTATGCTTTAGAATTCCTCTTACATGCTCGTACATTCCACGTACTGAGTCATTTGGCCTGCATCTTCTCATGATGCAGACACAGGTATTCAGGATCATCAATTGGATCTAATTCGTTGATACATCCGACAGTTCGAGTTAGCTATGGTGAGCCTCCTTGTTTCCGGAGAAATTCATTTACTTTTCAGTTTAGTCAGGATGTCATAGGTCTTGTCCCGACTTCCATCCTTAACAGTTAGAGGCTTCATAGATAGTTAGTATAGTTGAGAAGTTTGTATCATTTATTTTTTTAAATGTTTTAAAAACTTATGTTGCCTATTTTATGGCGAGTTGATTATTTAATTCAAAGTTTTCTTTTGAGTTAAAGCTTTCTATTTAAGTTTCACGAATATTTATTCAGCTTTTAAGCTTTGTATGCTTGAGTTAGTCTTCCGCTTGAAGTAAGACAAGATGAGGGTTCGGTTGGGGACCAACAATGATTTTTGAGTGTCGGCCACGTCCAGGGTGTAGTCTCGGGTCGTGGCACACCCACACTAAGCCCTTGATAGGAGTGTTTTATTTGGAAAATATATTTTTGACTGATTTAAGAGTCGCTACTTAATTTTTAAGAAAAATCAAGAAAACTATTCATTTTCACAAGACTAAAACAGGAATCTAATGAAAATTTAAAAGGGATTCGAGGTTCTTATTAGCATTTTGGGAAGGATTTGAAAGCACCTAAAATGCCTGCTAACATGGGGTTATCCAATAATTAATTCATTTGGCTAAAACAATTTTAACTTAGCTTGACTGACAAAATCGGACTATTTTATAGTTTAAGACTATTTTAAAAGGGGAAAATGGAGAGTATTGAGATATTATCTAAGTTAAACGCTTTGGTAGATTATGTTTTAATATTATAAGAGGTGAGTATTTAATTAGTTACTTTTTCTAGGAGATTAGTTCAAATTGGCTATCTTTCGGGGAATTAAATTGTGGTAACCTTAAGACTAACAACAAATAATGACAGGTAAACAAATATAAAATGATAAAGTAAAGAGGGAAATTTGGACCCAAGTCTGGTTTCCTGTCCGCCTGGACCAGTACTTGGGCCTATCTCATTTTGGGTTTTTGGCCCAATTCTTGCCATTTTTGTACCTGTCCTAAACCTCTAACAAAATAATAATAATAGAAGTAAAAGGGCTTAGGCCCAAACATAACAAAATACAACTTTTAGAATCAAGAGTGGGCCTTTGGCCCAATCTTTCCAAATTTTCGATCTGCTGCAATCTGTTGCATACTCTTCCAGGACCTGTTTATCGATTTTAAGGGCTGACTGACTCAGAAAGGGAATTTGAGCCTTTATGGCTCTCTCGAAATGCAAGGGAGGAAGATGAGTTCATGATGGACTCAAGGCCAATTTCACATGCAACAAAAAGGGAAATAAGGATTAGCGTTCGAAATATAATAGAGCAATACTATATCTAAGGCAAAATCATAACAAACCGTAAATTAATATATAACAAATAACTCGATTGGACTAAGCATGTGGAAACCTAATAAAGGGGCACAAATCCCAAAGATGGCTAATAATCCAAGTCATGCTAGTGATAAAAGATGGCTAGTTAAGTTACTGCCTTCCAACAAATTCAATATAAAACTAAATCCTAAATGATATAAACAAATTGGCTATTTACTCGATGCACTGCATGGTAAGTATTATTAATGATTAGCACTATAAACCAAAGTAATCCAAACATCTTCCATGTTCCAACAGCGAATAAATAGCGGAATACTATCCAAACCAAAACAAGACGAACACAAAAATAAGTTAAGACATGCTGGAAGTGAACTGATGACTTAGAATTATTACAAACCTATCAATTCAGAAGCAAATAATGAACAAGAAAAAACTGAGACATTCGAAATGCAAAGCTAAGAACTGAATTAAGAACAAGACTTATGAAGAGATGTGACCTTAAAATAGTGAACTCAGAACTTCAAATAAACTCGAACAATCTAACCACTTGAGAATAGAGATTAGTCACATCTGTTATGTTTAAAGCAGTAAATCAAACAAAAGGATGCCTAGATTTGATCGAATTTTCACCACTTTGACAAAAATGAGAATGAACAGTGAGGAAATCCAGCTAACAAGCAACAACGCCATTTTTGCATCGAATAAGCTACTGCCTCAATGAACCTAAACACCCAAGCACCACAACAATGCAACTACCACATATTTGACCGAATCATGATTAATTCAATTATACAAGCAAACTGAGGCATCATACATGCTTATCATTGACACGAAATCCAACAGATACAAAGTTATCTCAGGAAGCAGCAAAGCAGAAAATTAGATTAGCTTTTCGGAATAAGATTATTAGATCGTTTCGAAGCCATGTGAATGAACCCAAAACAACATTTCATCCATTTACATACCACGGTTCTAAGCGGATTCGGCCAGGCTAAAATCATAAGCGACATATTCGTGACATTTACGAACTTATTCTGATGAAGAACAGCAAGGCGATGGAACTTAGACATACATACATAGAAATAAAGAAGAAAACTAAGCATACGCAAATCATTTTGAATCAGATATCCTTTAATGATAGATACAATACATTAAGACGACAAGAGTTCGAATGATGCCGTGTTAAAATAGCAAAAATAAAACAAAAATGGAAAGAGTATTGTAAAAGGGAAGATTGTTACCTTTCTTGGCGCAGCGAGCTTGGAACAAACGAGCTTGAAAGGATGCTTCCACCACCAACTTCAAACTCTGATGGATCGAGAGAATAATGAACGGAGTAAGGGAATGAAGTCAAGATTCGAAGGTAACTCCCTTTTTCTCCTATTTGAACGTATTCTATCTATATTCCTTTACTCCTTCTCGGAAACACAAGATATTCTCTATGTATATTGTGAGTTTTGCTAATTTCTTCCAAACTTTTTTCCAACTCTCTGTAAGCTCTCTCCCTCTTCCTTTTGCTCTATTTTTTCTCTATTTTCTACCAGCTAAAAAAACCCCACCTCCGGATGAAGAAGAGGGAGGCTTATATAGATGGGGATTTGGGCTGGACAAAAAGGGGGGAAAACAAGTGAAAATTTTGGACGAATTCCCATCCAAAATTTGAATTTCGAAAAATTTCACCATTAAAGCGAAACAACCTTTTTCTTGCAAGTTTCGTCCCATTCCGAAAGAGGAAATGGGACAGTTGCGTGCTGGTGCGAATCGTACCAAACAGAGAGGGATGTTGGGCGAAAGAAGACAAGGAATAACGCTACCTTCTGCTGTTACGCGTTCCTCACTGCTTTTCTCGTATCTCCGTGTTTTCACGCCGCTTCTTGTTACTGGAATCGTTGTGAATTTGCTCTGTTCAGTTGAGGTTGAGTACATGGGTCTATTTAGAATTATAAAGTGGGCCGGGTCAGTTGGGGAATTGGGCTGCTAAAACATGGAAAACAAAAGGGAATTGGGTCTGGGAAAAGTGAACTGCTGAAAAGATTAGAAATTGGCCCATTTGATTACAATGATGGCCGATGGAATTCAAAATTTTAGCTAAACTGAATTCAATTAGTAAATTTAGCTAGCAATTAAATAAGACGAATTAATACAAGTTAATTAAAGAGCTTCTTAATTTCAGCGAAATAAAATAATTAACTTAGCTATAAACTAACTATTTCAAAAATATAAACTATTATATAACTAAACTAGTTAACCAAATATTCAATTAAAACAAAATCCTTTTGAGACGATTTTCGAATAATCATAAAGTATATTAATTATATACGTGATTATGAGATATATATACAAAATTTAAGAAACCACCGTTCGAGATATACACAAAAAAATAGGTCAATTATTGATTCTTGCCAACCATATTCTGTATGAATGTGACAGAGAGGAGTAATATAAATAAAACAACAAACGAGAGAATTAAATAAAACAAAAATAGATTCAATTCAAATTTCAAGGTATAAATACAAGAACGGAGTTACTCGTAATAAAAAATTATATTAAAGAGCTCACTCATACCTTGTTGATTATGTAAGATATTTAAAAATTATAAAGTCTTGGTCATTTTATTTCTCTCAAATTTTATAAAAGATTTACGAATATTTTATTTGAATACCATTATTTAATCTAGATTCAATGTAACATGCATGAAGTAATATACTTACACATAGTTGAAGTTCAAATACACGTGTTCAAAGTTTATGTAAAAATAGTTAAAGTACGTACATATATATTAGAATATTACAAGATGGTAAACCATTAGCTAGTTGATGTCCCAATTTTTTTTTTTGAAAGAATATTATAAAAACTTCAATAATGAGCTTGGCAAATTAACTTTTACTTCCTTCCACGTGAGTTATGATAATGTATAAAAATTGTTGCTATATTATATTTCGGGATTTAAGAAGCTCAATGATTAATTCTTATCGGGGAGGGTCAAAATTGAGTGTCAACAAGGAGAACCAATTATCTACTAATATGCAGTCAACTAAACAACTAGAAGCAACAATTTTTCAATTAAAACAAGTTTCATAACTAAACACCATTATCATAAAATATTTATAGAAATAACCCCCTAAAATTTGAAAGTCATGTACCAAAACATCTACGTAGCCTAGAATACGGGGATACACCCCAAGGCAAAAGAACTCTAAGTCCGAAAAATGGACTAGAGGAAAAAAATGAACCCATAGCGGCCGAGAAGATGAAGCTCATCTTTGGATTCAGAAAGCGCGAGACTCATAACCAAGGTCGTGTAGCAACCGCCAAAATATGCTCTATACTCAATTAAAAAAAGAGCAAATACAGTATCAGTACACAAAATTCATAGTGAACGGATTGAATCATCGATGAGTTCCAATTATACAAAATATGAAGAGGAAACTGAAACTTAGTAAACAAAAAAATATGCAAATTAAATACAGTCAGAGTCAGTAACATAAACATGACTCCAATCCTCATTCGGGCTCAACCATAACAAACATGCCCAACAACATTACAAAAAACAACATGGTTCACTCATCAAACCAACGCAAAGAACAATCACATGTACTAGGTGTAGTACCCGATCCAATCGATATGAAATTTATACCAGGCGTGGTACTCGAGCCAACCAATATATGTACCAGACGTAGAACCCGAGTCAACCAAGAGATATTTTGTATCTGACATGGTATTCGAGCCAACGGATAATATGTATCAAGCATGGCACCCTAACCAATCAAAATGACACATCACACAATTACAATGAATACAATCAACTTATAAAACACAATCAAATAGGAAAAGTTCATTGCATGAGATTGACAACAAGATATCATTTCAGTTTGATCTCTTTCCAACTCCCTAACAACATATATATTGTACAAGTATTGCTAGCGGAATAGTTAAGATACACATATAACGTAAACGGGAAATAATTCAACCATCACCTACCTCAAATCAATTCTAAAAGCTCTACTGAACCTGATCTTTCCCTTGTTATGAAGCCTAGCTTGTTCTGGTCTATAAACAACAATGTAACACAAAATCATGTCAAAATGGCCTAAATATATCCAGATTATATCTTAATCCCAAACCTCAGGCCAATCTTATGATTATTCCACTCAAACCAGGATTTTCCAATCAAACCTCCCTTAAGGTCACCACCACTAATTTTAAGGCCTAAGAATTGAATTACTAAGTTAGGGGGAGTAATTTACTTCTCTTTACAAATGATTTTGATGGGAAAATGATGTAAACCGCTTTAGGTCGCCTGCTCTTCCAAAAAAAAACGTTCTTGAATGATAATAGGCGATTTTGAGAAATTTTCTGCATTATTCGCGACTTACCTCACCATAGCGGTCCAATCTTGTTATACCGGTGGCGACGTAGTGAAATACCCACTATAACGAAAATTAATTCACCTGCTATGGTGGCAAGCAAGGGACAAAAACTCGAAAATCCTCCCAAAATTGTCCATTTTGCAACACACCTTCAATCTTTGACATTTCAAACAAACTCCTTCATGCCAAGTTCGATATTAGGAGTTCTATTCTCCCGAATTCAGTTCTGAAAATTCCTAAGAACTCCCTAATGTCTTAGCAACAAGGAAAAAAAACTATACTTAGACGTTTCACCCAATCATTTGTCTGAATTTCCCTAGACCTCATCTTGCTTAGAATTCTTCCAAGACTAGCGTAGCCTAAAAAAATTCAACTCTTCAAATAGAAAGCTTTCTCACTCACTTTCTTTTACAATTAGCTCACACATAAAGACCGAAAGGATCATTACATTATTAGATGTTGAACATTCAGAAGTGTAAAGGAAAGAAAAATGTATCCATGGAGAATCTTGCTTATTTCAAGGTCTCCCATTGAGATATATAGGTTATGATTTATGAGTAGTAGAGTGTGGTTATAAAATGTGTTGCATAATATAGATTTGATGGGAGGATCATGATTAGGCCTACGGATATGGTGTTTTGATGAATAAAACATGGAATATAAGTAAAAAAGATCAAATTGTGTATTAATAAGTTATTGTATGAATCCCTTGATGGGTGTTTTGTATTAGTATGACTTACTTGATGTAATACAATGTGCTAATGTGAATGTGACTTACTTACTTCATAGTGTTCTCATGGAAGTGTGATATTCCTTTTTGTAATTAATGGCATGTTTGTCACTACAAGAAAAGGCTTATTAAGGATCAAGATTTAGGGATGGGTTTTAAATCTGGTCCCTACAAGTATATATTTATAGGAATGAGATAATTTTATGATCCCTAATTCATGTCTTTTATTTTCTAAATAAATAAATTCTCTAAATAATAATAATTATAAGGTCCGGTCTCTAATAATTACAAATCAAAAATAACTTTAACCTAATAATATCCGGTCTCTAATAATCATAAATTTGAGTGCTTATTATATGGATTTAGTTTTGTACTATATGTTTGGTTTAGTACATATAATAAGTTGGACACTAAAACTTTAGATTGATTAAATAAAAATGACAAATTAGATATATTTTTGCCAGGACGCTTAGGAGAAAATTATATTTCTTGCTAAGTGTTTTTTTAAACCGTTCATTATTGTAAAATTAATAGTGAAATGTTAATATATTTTATTTGTAATTGATTACGAGTTATGTATATTTATACGTATATATGCAAGCATGACATTGTTGATGATTTTATTTATGTTGTTTGTGATTAGATATATATTGGAAATTGTATGATATTTCTTCTTCTTAAAAAACTTTTAGGACCACGAAAAATCATTCTTTAGATATGTTTAGACCAGAAAAATGGTCGCAAATTAATCTTTTAGGGACCAGTGATTCAATTCCGTCGTTACTGTTATTCACCTTTAGCAGTGAAGCGCGTAGCGATTGACTTTTATGGACCATATTTGGATTTCAAGGGACTAGTTTTTCCTTGCCTAATAAACAGTTTTCTTGTAGTGTGATGCTTATGATTGCATGAGTTATCCCCTTGATGAAATTATTGATTTTCTTGTATTGCAAGTATACTTATAATTGTGGTATAATGATGAGTTATATGCGTGAGAATGATAAGGATATCATGATGCATGGATATTATATTTATTATTAATTATTTGAGGGTTGGGTGCCACGGAGATACGATTTGATGAGTCACTTAGAGCCGATGTGAGCTTCTAAACGAGCGGTTATATATATCAAAGGATCGGGTACCATGTTGATATGATACATGAATGAAGTTGGTCCCCTGCAAGTCATGGATATTGGGTACAAGTAAGACACTTAGCTAGTGTGTATACAAATGAAAGAGTGTGATACAATGATCGATAGTGTGTCTGATGATATTGATGTGCATATGTTTCAGTATATTGAGATGATTGCTTCAATTGTTGAGTCTTGTATAACTTTTGAAAAATAACTTTAAAAGGCTAGTTAGACACTAGAAAAACTAGAGACAAGGCTATTCTCGATATCACTCGAGAAGTGTTACATGGTTGTAGGTCAGTTCAGGTTTCGAGGATAATTAATGTTAGTTTCATTATCATTGTACTTTGTGTCTTTTGGATGAGTGGTCTCGGGTCCAACCAAACCACGAGGATCCCTCCTTCGCAGGGGCGGAGCTACTGTAGCGGAAGAGGGTTCGGCCGAACTCACTGGCTTTTCCGTAGATCTTATATTTTTATTACAATATGAAGTACAATGTATATATATACTGCGAATCCATAATCACACGGAAGCGTTTGGCCCAGTGGTAGTTGTGCACCTGGCTAGATTGCTCACCCCCATGGAATGGGTTTGAATCTCGGTAGGAACACTAATTTTTTAAATTAATTTCTAAACGCGTATTTATATTAAAAAAACATTAAAAAATAGAATATTGTACTCTGAAACTACAATATCTGACTATTGATTTCTACTCACATTCAAAAAGTTTAACTCAATTTTTTTCTCCAAAAGTTAGGGTTCTAACTTTTATTGTTGATCTAATTGCCACTATCCAACATCTGGCCTCCGGTGTGTACTCTTGAATCTCCCTTTTCTTTTTTTTCCTTATTCTTTTTTAGTGAATTAAATACTTGTATTTGTTCGTTAATTTGATGATTGTTAGTTTGTTACTTTAGGTTAAAATCGGTGTTCTTTTTAAAAATTAAGAACCCACTGATATAGAATTGGCTCCGCCTCGGGCCCTTCTCCCTAACCATGATTCCGCGCTTTGAGATTAGCACTAGCCTAACAAAGAGATCCAATTTTTACCCCATACACAAGGATTGGCTCTTCCCATGCTATAATTGTTACAAACATACAATTTGGTTGCATTATAGTTTCCTTAATAACCTCCAACTATATTTTTATGGATTGGGACTAGAAATTTGTCCTTGCTAGGGAGTTTGAAAGGACATAAAAGTCAACCATCCAATTGTCAAGAGAAGGGTACAATTGTATTGAATTCTTTTGTAAAACAAAACACAGATAATTGACTGATGAGTGGTGATTTAGGGCCCAATATTATAGAGTCAAAGAATGACCAAAATGACTTTTTTCTCATAAAGTTTTGTACCTAATTACTTAAAGTCTGTAACCATTGACCAACTTTCCTATCAAGTTGTCTATATAAAATTAAGGGAAACTTTCAAGCCACTCAAAAATAGCTTAATTATGCTATATAGTTAAAGTTTGCTAATTGTGATTCGTAGCTGGAGGAGAGTGACAAGCGAGATTGGGAGAGGGAGGAGAGAGGCGAGCGAGAGAGAGCAGAGAGTGGGAGAGAGGTGAATTGTATATGTATATCAGTTAGATAATTGTATATATGTAACTGATATACATATGTATTTGTATATCTGGCGAGCGAGATTAGAGAGGTAGGAGAGAGGCGAGCGAGATTGGAAGAGGGAGGAGAGAGGACTATAATTTGCATCTCGTCGGTATAATTCGTGGGTACGTTTGTATAATTCGTGTGATTTGGTATAATTGAGTAATGTAAAGTCTGAAATTATACAAATATGATAAAACTTGAAATAACGAATTGATACAAACATAAATGTATGAACTTTAAATAGTTGTACAAATTATGTTATACAAATTACATTATATAAATTATATTATACAAAATCCAAAAAACTACACATTTATACGAACTTTAAAAAGTTATACACAAAAAGATTGAATGTATATGGTGATAAAACTGAAAAACCAAAGGAAATCATCATCATAAACAAATACAAATCATCATATACAAATCAAACGAAAAATTGTTAGTTGCAAATTATACAATTTGGTGAATTATACAAATGTGACTAATTATACAAAGTTGAAGTCAGCTCACGTAATTAATGGTTAACGTTAATCGCGAGTGATAAATATAACAAATTATAGCTATAATGACTAATTAAATAGTATAAATTTACTTAACCGTGTAGTTTTCCCTAAAATTAAATCTGTGAATTGATTGTTCATTTAGAACTGCTTCATAATCGTACATGCAAGACCAAGTTTATCCATATACAATGGCTGGAATATCAACACAATAAAGAAGCAATTACTTCCGAATGCACAAGTAGACAAAATTGTGGTTGTAAATTTATTTTTTGGTTACCAATCAATGTCGGTAATCCATAAGTCCGATTAAATTTAGATTTGCATCAGAAAATCTCATATAAAAGGGTTAAACATTCTTTAACAAAGACGACTCGATACACAAAAAGACTTCGACTTGTAGAGATCTTTGATTAAGAATAACATAATATTTACCACTCCATCGGAAAACACCTTGTTGGTTTGTTGTAAATAATTTAATATAGCCAAATCTTCCACTTGTACATTATTTCATTAATTGTCAATCCCACTTGTGCATGAAGATTGATTCTTATTCATTTTATTTTGGTTTTCAATTTATAAAGCGATAATATACAATGAAGTGCCTTGATTTTTGTCGATATCGGTATCCAATAAAATCCCATTATAATATGATGGTTCTTCATTACACAATGATTTGATCGATGATTCAAGTAACTCAATTTTCAATTACTCCTCCATTTATTTTTACTCGTCACGTATACTTTTCATGTCTTGTCCAAAAATTGAAATGGGACGTGATTGACACCAGAGTCTAATTGTAAATCGTGATAGTTATGGATTTAAACCATTCCTTCAAGTGTGTGTTCCTCAACCAACATGTGGTTTGAATATAACAGTTATTGGTTCAAATCGCGTTTTCATTTTTAAGAAAAATAAAATACTATATAAGGGGTCATTTCGTATAAGAGTGGTGTTAAATAGAATGTATGGTAATGTTGATTTTAGTTATGATGACATTAATTATGTTAAGATTATTCATTATGCATAGTTTGATTTGACGTTTTAAATATAATATGCATTGCATAATTATTATTTTTTTTTAAATATTTGTTTTTAAAAATACCCCCACAAATATGATGAAAATGATGTGAAAAATATTGAGAGTTAAGTGTATCTTTAACTATGATGATGCATGTATTGTACACTGAAATCTTTGGATTATGTATTAATTTGATTAAAAAAAAAATTTTAAAGTCCAACATGTATAAACTAATAAAATCTTTGGATTCATTGTACACTGAAAACTACTTCTAATAAATCTATTATACTTGGATTATGTATTAATTTGATTAATTTTTTTTAAAAAAAAGTCCTGCATGTATAAACTAATAAAATCTTTGGATTCATTGTACACTGAAAACTACTTCTAATTAATCTATTATACAATTCCAATTGGAACATCAACACAATAATGAAATAATTACACCTAATGCACTGGAGACCGTTGAAATTTTGTTGTACTGTTGCAAGTATTTTAATTTTAATATAGTCAAGTCTTCATTTTGTACATTATTTCATTAATTATCAATCCAAAAAAAAAAAGAAAAAAAAATGATATCCTAGCTTTCCACTTGTGCATGAATATAGTACGGGTCTTTTTTTTCTATTATTTGAGAGATTTTGGTTCTTATTCATTTTATTTTGATTTTCAGTCAAAGCGACAATACATAATAATGTGCTTGATTTTTGTCGATTCCGTATTCAATGAAATTATTCCATATATAATATGATTGGTTCTTCATCATTCCACATAGGGGCGTCAAAAATGAGCCCAACTAGAGGTAACCCGTCCATAATTTTAAAGGTGGGGGCTCAAGATAATTTGCATTGGGTTCAATCTCAACCCATCAAATCTTAACTCATTTTAAGAGAATCTTCAATTGAGCCCAATTTAATCTCCAATTTCAACCCGTTTTAAGACTCTTTATTTTCATTGATGTAATGTATGTTACTATATTGAAGGTATGAATTACTATCTATGTTATATCTTTTAGGATTTTTCTATCCATTTGTAACTTTTTTAAAAAAAATTTCTTTAGTTGAAATTCAAATTGTGGTTATAAAACTTAAATAACAATATATAAAAATTATTGAGATTAAGCGGGTCAAGACCCAACCCGCTTTTAAGCCCATTTGAGCCCAAAGTAAACTTGGGCTAGTCAGAACCCAACCCAATTTCTATTTCAACCCATTTTAATATCTCTAATTTCAATCCAACCCGCTCATGTGACACCTCTAATTTGACGTATTGAGGTAGTACAAAAGAAGAAAGGAGTTGAGTTAAAAGAAGAGAAAGATCAGAAGTGAAGTCACACATTCAAGAAGTTAGTTAGGAGTTAGTTGGACAATTAGTTAAGTTAGTTAAAGTTAGTTGTCATAAGAAGGTGTATAAATACAACCTAATTCATTGTAATATTCACTTCTTGGAATAAGATACAATTTTCATCTTCTTCAATTCTATATTTTTGTGCATCTGATGAATATCTTCGTAGTATCAGAGCAGTTGATCGAAGTCTGAGTAAATCATCTGTATATCTGTATATTCATCTGAAGTTCTGAAGATTAGAATCTGAGAAAAATTGTTACGCTTTCGCAAATCAAATCGAAGAAGAAAAAAGATAGCAAACATGACTCAAGGGGTAAATGCTGGTCAAACTACTGAAGGTAGTAGTGATGGAAGTTTTGGAAATCCAAATCCCATACTAGCTATGTCTATGAGTCAAGGGGTAGATTACAATCATCCTCTGCTCTTGAGTCCTGCTGATATCAGTAGAGTAAATCTGATCTCATTCCAACTTATTGGCATTGAGAATTATGCGTTATGAAGTAGGTCAATTAAATTGGCTTTACTTGGAAGAAATAAGATTGGGTTAGTTGATGGATCTTGTAAAAATAAGAATGTAAGAGGTCAGTGGGAGAGGGTTAATGCCTTTGTTCTCTCGTGGCTTCTGAATTCTGTGTCTAAGAGTTTGTTAGGAGGAATGGCTTTTGCCTCCTCAGCTCAAGGTGTATGGAATGATTTAAAGGAGAGATTTGATCAGTTGGATAGATTAAGAACATTCAGTTTGCATAAAGAGATTGCAACCCTTCAACCGGGTACAAACTTTGTTTTGGTATACTTTACAAAGCTCAAAACCTCGTGGGATGACTTTGAGGCCTTGGTGTCATTTCCTGGATGTAATTGTGAGAGGTCGAGAGGTTTTATTGATCATCTAAATAGACAAAAATTGTATCAGATCTTGATGGGACTGAATGAATCATTTGGACAGGCAAGAAGTCAGATCTTATTGATGAATCATGTTCCTACAATGAATCAAGCTTATGTTATGGTAGTAAATGATGAATGTCAAAAGGTGGCCTCTAGCAGTTCAAGTGTAGGCTTAAGTTCTATAAGTGGTACTGGAGTGGATCCTTTGGTTATGTACTCAAGAACTGGAGGATTCTCTAATTCACAAGGATATAACAAGTTCAAGAAGAACTTTGAGTTTTGCAGATGCAAGGGACACACTAAGGATCAATGCTATAAGCTGATTGGATATCCTCCGAATTTCAAGTCCAAAAGGAAAGTTAGTAATGGTATATGAAATGGTGCTTACATAGTGGTAAATGATGTCAACAGTACAAGAAAAGATGGTTATGAGGGTTTGTCTGATGGTCCTTCCTTCAATTGTGGAGGTAATACTAATGTGCCTGCAAAGAGGCATACTAGTGACATAGATGAGTTTTAAGTTGCAAGGGTGTACTTTTACTAGAGATCAATATAGTCAAATCCTTCAAATGCTCAAAGAAAATCAAGGATATGGACACAAATCAGAAGATTCAGGTCAAACACATGAAGCTCAGGCTAATACAGCAGGTAAAGCTTTATTAGTTTCTGAAAATAATGAGATCTGGATCATAGATACATGAGCATCTAATCATATGGTGTCAAGAATTGGCATGCTAACTAGTGAATCTGTAGTCAAGGTTAAGGATTCAAAATATGTGTACTTACCTACTAGTGAAGTGTCATATGTAACTCATACTGGATCATGTCACATTTCTCCAAAAAGTGTGATTACAAATGTGTTTCACATACCAGAGTTCAAGTATAATTTACTGCCAGTAAGTAATGTGACTAAAGAGTTAGGCTGCTCAGTCACTTTCTTCCCACATTTTTATGTATTTCAGGAGTTTTGCCCTGGCAAGGTGAGGGAAATTGGTAATGAGGATGATGGTAATTTGTACTTGCTGTTAAAGAACCTGACACAAGATCAGATAAAGCATCAATCATATGTAGTGCCAGAAAAAAAGCTAGAGATATAACAATTATCATAGAATGAAGTGGATATATGGCACAAGAGGCTAGGTCATGGGTCATCTCATATGTTGAGTAAAGTTTTTCGTGTTAACTCAGAAGTTGTTAGTAGAGTACTAAACAAATGTAGTGCATGCCTTTGTGCAAAACAAACCAAGAGTGCATTTCCAGTTAGTAGTATTAAAAGTAATCAATGCTTTGATTTGGTTCATTTGGATGTATAGGATTCATACAAAAAGATAACATTTGATGGTAATAGATTTTTCCTTACAGTGATTGATAATTTCTCAAGGATGACCTGGTTATTTGTTTTGAAAAGTAAGTCATATGTGTGTGTGGCTTTATCTTATTTTTTGTAGTATGTAAAGACACAGTTTGACAAAACAGTAAGAAAGGTAAGGTTAGACAATGGAACTGAATTTATGAACTCTGTATGTGCTACAATGTTTAAAGAAAAAGGTATAATTCATCAGAGATCCTATCCTTATACTCCACAGCAGAATGGAGTAGCTGAAAAGAAATATAGACACCTCTTAAAGGTAACTAGGGCCCTAAGGCTTCAAGGTCAAATTCCATTAAAATGGGGTCAATGTGTTCTTGCAGCTGCTTACTTAATAAATAGAATGCCTAGCAGAATTCTATGATGTAAATCTCCATATGAAAGGATGTATAGTATTAAGCCAGTGATGTCTCATTTTAAAGTTTTAGGATGTTTGTGCTATGCTAAGTTTCTAACTGACAGTGATAAACTAGCACCAAGATCAAAGGTTGCAGTACATATGGGGTACTCAGAAACACATAAATACTACATTTTATTAGATTTGGCATCTAGTAATTTCTTTGTGAGTAGAGATATGAAATTCAAAGAGTCGATGTTTCCTTTCTTGACTTCCTTATCAAAGAAAGAGGTTGGTCCATTTATAAGTAGCATGGATAATGACATGCTAAATATGGAATGGAACTCAGAATATGATAACAAGGTTAACATGAGTAATGGTCATCACAGGTGTTTACAAGAGACACAGTGTGGTCAAGAAATGGAAATTAATATGACTGGTAACACTGAGCAAGATACACTGCAAGGGCAACTAAAGGTCATGATATCCTAGTGAAACACATCCAGTGGTAACTAGAAGGTCTACAAAAGGAGTGCATCCACCTGTGTGGATGAAAGATTGTGCCTTGTAATATCAGTAAAAGGGTTCAATATCCTATAGCTGACTCTGTTGCATACAACCACTTGTCTAAGCCTTACCAGGAGTTTGTTAATGCAACTTATGTTCTAACAGAACCTAATACTTTTGTTGAGGCTAGTAAAGACCCCAAGTGGGTAGAAGTAATGCAAGCTAAGATACATGCTTTAGAGGAGAACAACACTTAGAAACTAGTTGAGTTACCTAAAGGGAAGTCTGCTATTGGATGTAGATGGATTTATAAGATTAAATACAAATCTACTGGAGAAGTAGAAAGGTTTAAGGCAAGGTTAGTGGCAAAGGGGTATAGTCAACAAGAGGGAATGGCATATTCATCAAATGGATGTATACAATGCAATTCTAAATGGTGAGTTAGAGGATGAAATTTACATAACTGTGCCTCAGGGTTTTTCCAACAAGGGAGAGAATAAGGTATGTAGACTGGAATTGTATGGGTTTAAACAAGCACCAAGACAATGGAATCACAAGTTTGCAGAAGTTCTTCAGAAGCTTGATTTCAAAAGAAACCAACATGATCACTCCTTGTTTACAAAAAGGACCACTAAAGGAACTACAATAATTTTGGTGTATGTTGATGATATTTTGGTGGCATGAAGTAGTTTAAAGCTGGTAGAGGAGATAAAAATATCACTACAACAAAGTTTTAAAATGAAGGATCTAGGAGAGTTAAAATGCTTTCTTGGGATAAAGTTTGCAAGATCAAACAATGGAGTAATTATGCATCAAAGGAAATATGCACTTCATCTTATTTCTGAACTTGAATTGTCATGAGCAAAGCCTCTTGGAACTCATATGGATGTAAATATCAAGTTGACATCTAAACAGTATGATGATCAAACTGGCAAAAATCAAGAAGATCCACTAACAGATCAAAGGGCCTATCAAAAGTTAATTTGGAAATTGTTATATCTAAACATGACAAGGCCAGACATTTCATTCAGTGTTCAAACTTTGAGTCAATTCCTACATCAACCAAAAAATTCTCACATGGATATTGTACTTAGAGTTGTCAAATACATCAAAAGACAATCAGATTAAGGTATATTGCTATTTAGTAAGTCCAGTACTGAAATAACAGTTTATTGTGATGCAGATTAGGCAGTATGCCCTCTTACAAGAAAGTCTGTAACTGGCTATGTAATTAAGCTTGGAGAGTCAGTGATCTCTTGGAAGGCCAAGAAGCAAACCACTATCTCAAGAATCTCAGCTGAAGCTGAGTATAGAAGCTTAGCCTCAACTGTGGCAGAATTAGTGTGGATAGTAGGAATGTTGAAGGATTTAAAGGCTGAAATTCGATTACCAGTACAAGTGTATAATGATAGCAAATCTGCTATTCAATTGGCTTCCAACCTAGTCTATCATGAGCGTACTAAACATATTGAGATAGACTGCTATTTCATCAGAGAAAAACATCAACAAGGACTAGTTAAGGTGATTTATGTTTCAACACAAAATCAGCCTACATATGTACTAACCAAAGGTCTTAACAGGCCACAACATGATTATCTATTATCCAAGCTAGGAGTCTTAAACATATTGGCATCTCCTACCTTGAGGGGGAATATTGAGGTAGTACAAAAGAAGAAAGGTGTTGAGTTAAAAGAAGAGAAAGACCAGAAGTGAAGTCATACATTCAAGAAGTTAGTTAGGAGTTAGTTGGACAGTTAGGTAAGTTAGTTAAAGTTAGTTGTCATAAGAAGGTGTATAAATACTGCCTAATTCATTGTAATATTCACTTCTTGAAATAAGATACAATCTTCATCTTCTTCAATTCTATATTTCTATGTGTCTGCTGAATATATTCACGACGCTTTAATAATTGATGATTCAAGTAACTCGATTTCCAAGTACTCTCTTTATTTTCTTTTACTTGTTGAATACTTGACATGCCCAAAATTTGGATGGGCGTGATTGACATCCAAGTAAACCTTGAACTAACTAACATGATAAATAATGTGTCACTTGAACGGGCAAAAGGAGGTTATTGAAATGGTAAATATTCTCCACCTCTGACTTTAATATTAAGTATTTGAGATATCAAAGGATCAAAACAAATGAAAACTTCTAAAGAGACGTTAAAAGAAATCACTTGAACTGTTTGATTTAACTAGAAAAGTCAACATAATTGATAATACTAAATAAGATGATCTGGTCTTTACAATCGTGGGCAACTATAATGAGAAAGGAGGAAAGTGTTAGAAATTTGAATCTTTCCAAAATGATATAAGACTCAACAAAGGGAAACTAGCTATCCAAACAAATCGTACAGTCTCCCAATTACAAGTGTGGCCCGCTACATATACATAAAAGATGTTTTGTAACTTTCTTGGACAACTAAAAAATAAAAAATAGCGATAGATAAAATATTATAGAATTTTCCTTCTATCATTGTCTCATTATTCAAGCTCCCCGTACGTTACTCGGTACTTTCCATGTCTGAGCACCCCAACTTGTTAACTTCGTAGATTTTTTGGGAGTACTTCCCCGAAAGTGGGAGGTTAAACATTCTCTAAGAACCTCCAAGATATTGGTTATTTAGAAAAATCTTTCAAGGGAAACTGTATCGTCCTAATCAATGAATAATAGCTTAATTAAATTCAAATTATTACTTAATCCTAACCCTACCCCAAGTTCATAATCATACTATCTCAAATCAAGGTTTTTCAAATCATTAATTCAAGTCAAATTCCTCCCCTAAGAGTATCAGCATAAATTCTAAGGCTTAAGAATCGATTTACGAGTTAGGGGAGTAATTAACTCAACTTTATTGAAGAGACTAGTGGCAAACTGAAGAAAACACCTTAGGTTGCCCTTTCTTTTCCCAAAATGAAGTTGCAGAATAATGAGCGATTTTGGGACTATTCTGCATTAATTCTCGACTAACCCACTATAGCGGCCCCTCCATAGCAAGATCCCACCCGCTATAGCAGCTTGCACGAAGATAAAAACACAGAAATCTTCCTCAAAGTCTCCATTTCGCAACACCCTCGAACCTTGATGTTCTAAGATAACTCTTCCATGCCAAATTTGATATTGGGAGTTCTACTTACCTGTATTCACTTCCAGAAAGTCTTATGGACTCCTTAAGGTCTTGGTTAAAAGAAAATCCAACTCATGCTTATACATTATCCCTAATTCTTTTCCGTATATTTCTAGACCCCACCTTGCTCTAATTTCGTCTAAGATTGGTCTAGCCTAAAATTTTCAAGTTACTACCCAAAAAAAATTGACTCAATTCTTTCACCATTGATCTACCCATAATAACCGAAAGGGTCATTACAGAACAATACAAAGCTAAGTGATCGAGCAACAAAAATTGTTAGGAAGTATAAAATTATTGTATTGATCCATCCATAGCAACCGAAAAGAATCATTACAGAATAATACAAAGCTAAGTGATCGAGAAACTCAAATATTTAGGAAGTATAAAAGTACTATTGTATTGATCTACCCATAACAATCGAAAAAAATTGTTACAAAACAATACAGAGCTAAGTGGTCGAGGAAACAGATTGTTAGGTAGTATAAAGTTACTATTGTATTTCGAAGGACCTTCACATCATAATCATACTTGCTCGCCTTAGTGGTAGAAGGTTCTTGGGATGTAAGCCTTTCATTTGGCTCAACCTCTAGCGGCACTTCCTGGTTCTTGTTGGTGGAATTTCTCTTTTTTTCCATAGCCCTTATTGCCAGCATCTTGAGTGACGTTGGTTTGAGTGTTAGTAACGTTGATTTCACTACCTTTTGACATTTCCTTAGTTGTAACTTTGCTCTGATACCACGTTGTCACGTCCTTAGTCTTTTACTAAGTTCACATGCGACACTTGACAACTTTCCCACGTTCTTGCACCACTTGCTCATGATCTTGATATACCAAGCCAGCCTAATATTGTAAGAATCATTAAGATAATGGAAGAGAGAGTACAAGAGAATTATTAGGAAGAACTGTGTAGAGAACTTTAATTGAGTTTTGCTCGATGATTTTACAAATGGATGCCTCTATAGTTATACTACTAACTTAGGGGCTAGTAGGTAAATAATAATTATCAAACAAGTCGCTACATATTTACGTTTAGGTTCCTTTTCTAGAACTCTCTACATACCTATAATATTTCAGAGATCTTCTATGTAATTCTATAATTTTTCATGAAAAATATCTATATTTCTCTAGAATCATCCACAAAAACAAGTTTTTCTCCTATATGAATCATTTACATAGGCAATTTTATGCCATATGACACCTACTTGATACTTATATAGCATGATAACATGATGGATCGTCACACTTATTCAGTAAAAAGATTTCACTAAATCCATTAAGTACTATGACAATATCTTTGTGCGGTATATCAAAGTCATTAATGGTGCAAGCTAATATCCCGATATCACTCATATCAATATGAGCTCGTCCGCGCCTCTAATCCTTGTGACATTCTTGTTCCCTTTGTCTTTTCCCTATCAACAAAGGCATGATTCCTGGTCATCATATCTTATCCTATAATATTTATCTTTTTTACGGCATGAATCCCACATTCATGAATCCCACGTGTCTCAAGCAAATCTTTCCCTACACACCTTTAACTTTACCACAATGTGTTGTCACCCCTCAAAAGGAAAAAAGAAAATAAAATGGGAGACAAGGATAGCTTTCGTGTACATTATAAGATTTGGAAATCATAAATAAACTATATGATATCTCATTATTTATAATCGAAATTATGACGAAAACAATTATTAACAATATTATTAATAATACATACCTTAATGAAGAGTAATTAATTGTCATTATATCTAATATCGCTTATAGGCTTTAGAGATATTTACAAAAAGTGTTAATTATCATTAAAAATATATATTTAACTGCAATTAAACTATTATCAATATTTTAGTTATCGTTGAAGATTATTTTTGATATAATGCCAACACAAAAATAATAAAATATAAGTATCTAACTTTTGGATGGAGCACCACAATAAGCATTTGTCTGTTGATGGACAAAATAGTGAATGAAGATGGTCCACCTATGAATGAATTGAATAGAAGTTTGCTAATCTACATGGTATGCGCATGTACGTTCCTCACAACCCAATCGAATGTAAATAAAACAAAAAAGGTTAATTTTAATTTTTTATTACAGGGAATTTATGATTAATTATATGCTTCCTTCGTTTTTTAATTTGTTCTTTTACTTTTCATTTTAGTTGTTTGATTAAAAATGTTGAGAACTCTTTAATTTTAACTTTTCTATGACATGTTAAAGATTACAAGATTAAAGTTAATTTGGTATATTCTAATTTCAGATCACAAGATCCTAAAGTTATTTTTACTTTCTTACTCCTTGTCAAGTCAACATTAGAAAAGCAAATTGAAACGAAGGGAATAGTAAAAAGATACTCCTCAGTCTCAATTTATATGACTCACTTTCCTTTTTAGTCGATCCCAGAAAGAATGACATATTTATACATTTACTAACAATTTTAAGTTTAAAATGTTCATTTTATCCTTACTGAAATTATTTATAGACACAAATATATATCACTTATTTTAGACCATAAATTTCAAAAGTTTCCTTTCTTTCTTAAATTCCGTGTTAAGTCCAAGTAACTCATATAAATTGGGACCGAGGGGATAGTAAACTTCAGGTGTGTTCGGTATGAAGGGAAATGTTTTTCATGAGAAATATTTTCTAGAAGAATAAGTGATTTCTTATTTATTTTCTTGAAAAAATATATCATACAAGATATTAATAATATACAAAGCTAATACATACATTATATTTTTCTAACGCATCCTACTAAATAAGTACGTGGACCCAGAGGCGTATCTAGATGGGGTGTCGTGGGTTCACGTGAACCCATGCTCCCTCTCTAGATCATATATAGTAGTGTTATATTTTTAAAAAAATATTTAAATATAGCTGTGTGAATCCATGTTCGAAGTATCATATAATAATGTGATAATGATTGGGTGCACTTCTCTACGTCAGAGATAGAAATTTAAATCTTATATTTGTCTTGTCTCTTTAAGTAACACTTTTCCAAGTGGTTATCAGTTACACTTTTGTTGTTTTAACTAATTTTTCTTTTGTTTTTTTCCTTTATTCTTTCAAAAATTTCAAGTGTGTTACATTGAGAATTCCTAAAAAATTTAGCATTGTAAATTTTTTATATAATTACATCAAATGTGTATATTAAAATTTAAAACTAGTAATATTATATATTTTGGACCTATAATTTTTAAACTTTAATGGTTCATCTTATGAACTAAAAGTCAAATCGATCAAATTTATATTTAAAATATATTTTTTGGTAATCATGCAACCATCTAACCGAAATTCTGGATACGCCTCTGCGTGGACCATGGTGTGTTATACTAATATTTTGCATGATTGTAACAAGCTGGCATTATCTTTATGTAATGACACAGTCGGTCATTTTTTAAAAGATTCGTCATTATCATTTTTCTCCTCCCGAGATCGACCTTAAGTCTTTTATGTTTAAGTTATAAAAAGTTGGTTTCGAACTTTGGTTAAAATTGGAGAATTTGGTATCAAAATAGAATTCTGTCAATTTCGTTAGTCCAATAATGTGGAATCTGAGTTGTGAGAGTTGTCGGTTTCAAATTTAGAGTCTTTTTGAGGATTTTGAGTTCCTAAGTTGTGAAATTGTAAAATTTTAGCCTTTGGATTGAATTTGGTCAACATTCTGGGTTCGGATGCTCGGATCGAAATTCTGATAATTGCGTTGGATTCGAGGGACAATTTAAGACCTAAGTGAGGTCTTTGTTGATTTTTGAGAGGTCCCGAGCTTAATTTAGTCTTTTTAGGCAGTGAGTTAGTTTCTTGTGGTTTTCACGGATATCGGGTCAAGGAGACCCCAGATTCGTGATTTGACAGTTTCATCAAGTCCGAAACGTTGAGTATAATTGATTTGCATATGTAGTTTGTGTCCACAAGCATCTGAACGAATCTCGGGGGTCTTTTTTATGTTTTTGTGTTGGCTGATGTTTTTGGTGCTGCAGTGTTCACTAAAGCGGAACCTAGTTTGCTTTAGCAATGGTCTATTAAGCGGAACCTGGTTCGCAAAAGTGAGACTTAACTTTTGGGCAGGGTTCGCTTAAGCGATGGTCGTTCAAGCAGAACCTGGTTCGCAAAAGCTAGACCCCCAGTTTTGCGGGGTTCGCTTAAGCAAAATCTGGTTCTTTGAGAGGGTTTTTACTTGCCATTTTCGGGGTTTAAGCCTCATTTTCCATTTTTGAGCTTCGGGAACCCGTGGGTGGCGATTTTTGAAAGGATTTTTTGTGCTAATCATTTGGGTAAGCTTTCATGATCATAAACCTTTATTTTTCTTTGGTTATTTATGAATACGAATATCAAAATTTGGGATTTTAATTAATAAATGGCAAGGTTTTTCAAGAACTCAAGTTTTTAGCTAAAATGGAAATTTTGAACTGATTTTAAGTCCTTATTGGAATGGTTTTCACTAATAAGTTCCTAAAGCTTTGAGTAATGTTTTCAATTATTAACTTTTGAATTCATACCTTATTTTTGAAATTGGGTTTTGTGTTGACTGACCCACTTTTCAAGAGAAATGATGTGGATATTATTATTTTCGGAAAGTGAAAGTGAATGTGAATACTTGATTGTTATAGATTGTGTGGCTTTGGAAGTGATTTGGAAGGGAAAGATTCAACTCTTGGAGTAATTATTGATTGATTTAAGGCAAATGATCTCCTAAACCTTGTATTCTAGTAGAATTTGTGTACTTCCTCCGTTGTTTGTGTGTTGAGAGTGGGAATGAGGTAAAGGATTTAATTGTCAACTTGAAGCATCTAAATGAATAAAAAAAGGTTGAAATGAAAAAGGCTATGTGATGATCATCATGATGTGAATTGTCTTATTGTGACCCTTGTTGATTGTTTGATGAAATGTTTGAAAGTATGAATGTGGACTTCAAATGTATAATTTGTTGTCTCTTTCGTGTGGTGTGATATTGCTTGTGTGCATTGATTGTTGAACTATGTGATAAGACATGTGATGAATTATGATTCTATGATCTTTGTCAGCGAGTGTGATTACCCCAAGGTCAATTCTGGCAAGTGCTTGTAAAGCCGATGAAAATGATTTCGGCTAGTGATATTGTGCTGATGGAAAATGGTTCCGGCAAGAGATTGATTATTGTGACTTCATGCATTTGATGTTTGTACGTGATTTTCTTGCTATTTGTGATTGATGTACTTGTTGCGTATGATTGAACTACTTGACTTTGAGATTGACTTACTTGATTCGTTTGATTGGTGATTTGTGACTATTGGACTGCGGATATTGGGCCTTGAGAGTCGTGTATTGTAGAATTACTAGGTTGAACTGACTTCTGTGTGGGTTGTAGTTTTAAGAAGTTCAGCTAGAGTGTAAGGGTATTCGATTTCTTGCTAGATGCCTCATTTAATTATGGGAGAAGCATATAAAAAACATATTGTTTTTTTTATGAATGTTTGTTAATACAAGTATATGACATGTAATAAATTTTTTGTTATAATTATTATCAAATCATTTGATTGAAATGATAAAATCCTTGATTAAGTTTTGAGACTTGATTATGATGGAGACATGATAATGAAAGAGTCATGTCATTTATAACTAAAATGTTCCTAATTATTAATTAAGACAATAGTGATCTAGTTAGATCAATACATACGTGTGGTGTTATTTATGAAATAAATATTGATTGATGTTATCAACTAAATCACATACATAGATGATAGGTACAGAGATATGATTGCTAAATAGAGTTACTTGGAAATTCCTGATGATTAAAACTATCGTAAGTTGTTATTGCGATATTATATCAAAAAATATGATTTTGTTTAAAAATATCAGAAATAGAGAGTTACGATTCAAAACTGGACCTGATGACACTTGTCTGTTTCCACTAAGACAAGTCAACCTCAACTGAACGAAAACAAAAGAAATGCGGAAGACAATAAAGCAAGAACAAGACAAAGGCGCAAAAATTTTTCATTCTAAGCAATACCCCAAAATCTGATTGTCACGTGTACAAGCCATTAAATACATAAAGTGCAGAATTAAGAAATAAGTACAAAGTCTTAGTCTTTGATTCTCAAATAGAACAAAGCTTAAAGAAAAGGATAAGAGAGCCCACCGAAATGACAAGCAGATACCTCTAAAGTCCTTCAACGAGCCTCAAAAAAGAGAAGAAGAGCGATCACACTATATTGGGCTCGGTACCTACACAAGTGTAGAAGTAAGGATTGAGTACCAACAACACGATACAACCAAGCAACCTAATAATTAAAGGGAAATTTTTCAAAATGTCAATATTTTAGCATTTAATAGGACTCTTTATGTCACGCCGCGAGCTACCCCCGAGACGCGGACACGGGACCTAGGACCACAAGTGATCCCAAGCTAACCCTGTTGGCATGATCATGAGCATACTAAATAAAATCTGAATAATAGAAACTATGCGGAAGCTAAATCATAAATAAGATGAAAAGATGGGGAATACCCATATATTATAACTGAGATAAATGAAAACTGATGAGTTTAATACAAGGAAGATATTAACTCAATACTAAGCTGAATCTATCTATGTCTGAAATAAGCCTCTAAACTGACTAGAAATGTTGGGACATGCCCCAACTAGATCTAGCAAAACTGAAACTAAAGACTAAAAGCGATAAAGATAAACATGTCACTAGTCCTCGAAGAATGAGGACTCACCACTGATGCTGCTGAACTGAAGATCGGAAATCGATCTAAGCGTGATCTGGATGCTGAGAACCTGAACCTACATCACGAGAAGATGTAGCGCACGTATGCGTCAGTACTTGAAAGGTACTGAGCATGCAGGATAGAATAAAGCTGAAATAACAT
>NW_006239106.1:208720-211952 GCF_000226075.1 Solanum tuberosum
ATTGGACTGACGGGCCGTAGGTCAATCGATGGTCCGTCGATTGGAGTCGTCAATCGAGTCTGCCTGACAGGGCTTCACTAAAATGAGCATAAATTTTCACTCGGAGGTCGGATTTTAGAAAACTCGGTGGAGTTGGAAAGATAATTCAATTATCTATCATATCATAGGTTATGGGACACACAATTCCTTTTGTGCTAAAAGTTATGACCATCTGAAGTTGACCTATCAATAATTTTCAACTAACTGGCTGCTGACCCTCATCTACGGTCAGACCTACGGACCGTGGATCGAATGACGGTCACACTTTCAATATTTAATAAAAATGTCAATATTTTAGTTTGTTATGTATTTGATTTATGTTTTTTTATTTGATTTAATTAAAAGAATACACTTATTTAATAACAGAAATGAAAAATTTAGGGGAGAGAATATTTTTAAAAAAAAAGAACATATCACTTAAAATTCTCATAAGTTAAAAATTTAAAAATAAACGCATAGCACCCATTCCTCTTCTTCATCAAATTCTCCAATATGAATTATTAAATTTCCATTGATATTACTCAATTTCTATTGAAGTGAATTCGATTAAATTTTATTTTTCTGTTTGGGAAGAAATTTTTGAAATACAAAATTTAGAATACAAATTTGGAATACAGATCAGTTTAGAATACAACTTTTGTTTAAATCAAAAGTTAAAAATAAAAGTGAAAAATTAATTTGATGAACAATTAAGAAATGACTTTAGAATACAATTTTTGAAATACAAAATCCAGTTTAGAATACAATTTTTTTTGTTTAATCAAAAGTTAAAATGAAACTATATGAGTACAAATAATTGATATACAACATACAAATACATTTATTTTGAATACAAATATAGTTGATAATTGAACTTGAACATAACATACAAAATGAATGATTTGAATGCACATGAATACAATACAATATTACTGAAAAATACAATTAAAATTTAAAGAGTACAACATACATATTAGTATGAATACAAATTTAAGTAAGAATATATATCATTTAATTCACTTATAATTTCATTCAAACAAATGCAATGTTCTGAAAATATAATTGACATATGAAAAATACAACTGACAATACTAATATGAACACAAATTAAATAGTAGTGAGGTTGATAAAAATACAGACCAAAAAGGAAATTTACTAAATAAACGATTTTATATTGAAACACAAAAATACATAAAAGACTAAAAATATACAAATCAAAACTAAAAAATACTGATATGAACTTAATAAATACTAATTCAATAAGAATTTATCCGATCAAATGATAATCTAATGTAAATATATTGATATGAACTTAATAAATACAAATCCGATAAGAAGTTATCCGATCAAATGATAATTTGATGCATATCTTTTGTTTTTTCATTTTGAAAAAAAAAAAAAAAAAAAAAGAAGAAAGAATCTAGACGGAGAGAGGGGAATAAAAATAATGAATAGAGAGAAAGTGGGGTTGAAGGAGAGTGAAAATTGTGGTTGAAGGGGAGTGAAAATAGGATTTATTTTAGGAGGATAATTATAAACATATAATTTGCTATTATGAGAGAATATGATGCATACACTTTACTTACTAAAATATTGACATATTGACATTTTAAATAATTATTTTAAATTGTAAATGTTTTTAATAATATATTAAGAATTTTGACTAGTTAGCTAATTACTGGCCCATTGTTCACCCATCAATAAATGGGCCTGTAGATTGTGACAGTGGAAGTTCTATTGTTTTCTAGTCCAACACTTGGTTGGATATGAAATTTATTTCGTAAGAGCAGTACGAACGTAGATGATTTTATTTTATTTTCAAATAATTAATTTAATTTGTCAATTTATTTTATAACTTTTTTATAAATATATATTTAATTATTTTTTTTATAGATAATTTTTTTGTAAATAACACATGAATAATTCACTCATTTCCTGCACAATCCATACGTAAGGTAGAAATTGGCCTTGCAACTTGCAAGTTAAAGAAACGATAACTTAAAGGACAAAGTATAAAATAAAATAAGGAGGAGGATAATTCTATTAATTCTTTTTATTTTTTTAAATTCCTTCCTTGGAGTCGTGGTTTCATCATATATGTTCTTTATCGTCCTAATATAAGCTATCGGGACAACGCTAGGCTCTAGCCTCCAAGCATGTCTAGAGAGCATTTTGCAAAACTTTGTCATAAGCCTTTTCAAGTTCAATGAACATCATATGTAGGTCTTTCTCTATACTTCTTTACCAGTCACCGCACAAGATGGATGACTTTAGTAATTGATTGTCTTGACATGAATCCAAATTGATTCTCGAGAATGGACACCCCTCTCCTCACCCTCATATCTATCACACTCTCTCACCTTCATCGTGTACCTTAACAATTTGATACCCTGTAATTATTACAATTTTCAATATCATCATTGTTTTTATACAAATGAAACCATTGTACTCCACTTTCATTCATCAGGCATTTTTGTCATCATAAAAATATCATTAACCAACCTAATTAACCATGTCATGCCTACCTTGTGTGTGCTCTTCAAAAAACCATTGAAATCTTGCTGAGACCGATCATTCTTCCCTTACTCATCGTACTAATAGCATATTTAACCTCATCAACCCTAAAAGACGTACAATACCTAAAGTCTCAATGTCTTTCAGGGTGGACCAAATCACCCAACACAATATATTTTTGTCCCTTTCTTCAAAACTAATGTTGGAGTCAACAATAAAATTGTATGTGTTTGATTATATACTTATTACAAAGAATATTTGGGGTAATGATTCGTGCTTGAATGTATTGGAATACAATTTCAAAAGTGAAAAGTACATTGAAAAATAAAATTATCAGTTTCAACAACAAAAACAACAAAAAAAGTAAGTTGAAAAACAACAATAGCAACATGTCCATTGCAATCCCACAAGTAAGGTATGAAGAAGTAGTGTATACACAAACCTTATCCCTACCTTTGAGAGATAGAAAAGTTAATTTTGATAAACCCTCAACTCAAAGACAAGTATACCAAAGCAGTTCAAAAAAAAAATAACATTAGTGAAAAAGTCACGATAAAATATTAAAGATAACATGACAAAACATTATTAAAAATATAATAATAACTACAACATAATGATACAATAACGAAGTGCAAGAAACAATAAATAGTAACTAAAATCAAAATACAAAAACCAACATATGCATAGTCCTTAAAAGCAA
>NW_006239106.1:213202-232111 GCF_000226075.1 Solanum tuberosum
ACATTTACTGTTGGGAATACTTAGTTCCCATATATCATTTTAAAGAAAATGAACTTTACTCTAACTCTTTACTTAACTTAAAGCTTAAGTATTAAAACAAAGTGAAAACATTTATAAAAGACTTCTTAAAATATGGTTCATACCGAATTAAGGACATGAACGACTTAATGCAAGGTTTTCAATAACCATAGATAGAACTCACTTGGAACTCAAGAACTTCAATAATACTACTCACTTCAAGAATGCTCGACTCAGAGGGTTCATGCGGAATTTATGAGCATGAACTACTCAACTCAAGGGGTCAAAGATACTTCTCGTTTCAAGATTGTTCGACGTATAGGGTTCATGCGGAATTATGGACATGAATAACCCAACTCAAGGACTTCATGGGTAGCATGTAATAGTCCCATGATTAGGAATGTAATCTGAAATGGGTTAGAAACTCAATACTTAAGACTTAGGACATGAAGATATTACTCCTCTCATAGATACTCAACTTTTGGAGTTCATGCGAAATTTATGGGCATGAACGACTTGACTCATAGGTCTACATAACATTATGGAACTCATGTATACAACTCTTCTCTTTCTCTTACTTACTTCCTCAAAACTTAACTCAAATTGATGATGGATCTCAAAGGATTCACAATTGAACTCAAAGGCTTTCTTGAACTCTACTCTTAACTCTCTCTTGAATCATGTGAATAATGAATTCAAAAGTTATGGTTCATGATATGAAGGATATCATGAATGACAAAGTAGATTCATGAATAAATTCTCCTCATCCTCATACTCACTTGCTCGAGTCTTGAAACAAGTTACTAGAAGTTGTAGAAAACTCCTCAAAAGAACTCGAAGGGACTTTATTAGAATGTTCGAAAGAATTCTCAAAACCTAACTCTTAACTCTACCTTGAATTTGAATTATGAATTCAAGGTTATGATCATGTTAGGAATGATTTTAGGTGTTTAGAAATAGCTTAGAGTAGTTAGAATCGAAAGGGAGTGAAGGTGCACTTTAAACGAACTCAAATAGGGCAACCGACGACAAACTGGGTGGGGCAAGTGACCCTGGCGCTATGGGTGGCGTGGGGAGCCAGGCCCCCAACCCAGAAAATTTGACGAACTTCTTTACTCGTTTTCTCACCCTAACTCGCCTAGAATCGAACGGTTTCTTCCCCAAATCATTAGAATCAATTACTTAACATAAGTACACTCTAATCTACTCAATACATCCCTTAAAATACTCACTTTGGTCTTAAGAAATCATCCAAAACCCAACACAACAAGATTTAGAATGAACTTCAAGAACACCTATCATGAACTCATCAAGAATTCAAATCTTTCAACTTCAAGAATGAAATTTCGCTGAAAAATAATATGATTGGCATGTGGGTGAACAAACCCAACACTATGGAAGCTTACATACCTCTTAGGGATCAAACCCATGGCGACAATCTGTCAACAACTCTCAAGAACGTCAACGAACGCCTTCATCCTTTCTCTTTTCTCTTCTTCTCTCTTCTTTTTTTCTCTTCTTGAACTCTCAACTAAAACCCTAGGTGTAAACTAGGATTATAAAACTGAACCTAATCAGATTATACCCTTAAAATATTACTAAAAATGAATTAAATCTGATTGGGTAAGGAAAAGACCAAAATACCCCTCACTATTTTCGGCTAACTTTCCTTAACTAGACAGCCTAACTTCAAAAGGCCATATCTCACTTATCCGAACTTGAAACTTAGCTAACTTGGCGGCATTGGAAAGACAATTCAAAGGTCTTTCCTACGGTATCTTGTAGCACATCTAACTCATCATGTGCTAGGAGTTATGATCATTTCAAGTTGACCCAAAACTCAAAACTTAAGCATAACTTGCAAAATTTCAGATTTTGCTATCTTCAATTTAGTTCTTTTTCAAACTCAAGGTGCTACATCTAGTGAACTTAATACTTAAGAAATTTTAATTCCTCGGTAAAATCCTCCTCACAAAGAAGGATGGTTCAAGTCTTAGCTCAAAAAATTTCTGGGGTGTTACAGTTTGAATTAATTACCACTGGCGACCTCCTTTTGGCTATAATTATGTGTCTCTCTCCTTTTTTCCTCTCTCTAGCCTCTCGCCTCTCTCCTCTCTTATACATATACAAATATAAATACAAATTATACATATACATGTATAATTATATAACATATATACGAATACACTTCGCCTCTCTTCACTCTCTGTCCTCTATCCTCCCTCTCCCAATCTTGCTCGTCAATTATACAAATACATACGTATAGCAATTACATATATATTATATGACAGATATACATATACAATTCGACAGATATATAAATACAATTCACCGCTCTCCACTATCTGCCCTCTCTCGCTTGCATCTCTCCTCCCTCTAACATGTAGTTACGAATCGTAATTAGCAAATCGTAGTTATAGAACCAGAGGCGTATTCAGGATTTTGAGATGATGGGTGCACTGTTATAAAAAGGTTGATCTATGATACAAATTTGATCGGTTCGACAAAAATAAAACAAGATAAATATAAATTTCAAATTTCTAACCTCGCGGAGAGGTGCACCCAGTCATAATCGCATTGTGTGATAGTTCAAGTGCGGGTTCACACATCTATATTTCAATATATTTTTAAAAAATATAACACTACTATATATGATCTCGGGAGGGGACCATGGGTTCACGTGAACCCGGTGACCTCCCCTTAGATACGCCTCTGTATAGAACCTAATTAAGTTATTTTTAATATCTATTTGCAAGAAAAAAAGACAATTATTTTTATGACCAATCAAATCCTTAGCCACCCCTTAAAAAGTCTTTATATATATAAAATATTAGGATAAAAGCAAAATGCACCCGGGTGCAAACCTAAATGTACTAAAAAAGAAGAAACTTCTCTTTCTTTCTATACACAATAATGGCTGCCCTTTCTCAGCTGTTAGCTCATATCTACACCATGACTCTAGTCTTCTTCACCATTCTAATCCTCGAACTCGTAATCTTTGTACGCTCCATAACCGAGACAATCTCCGATTCCGGCCGCGGCCGCCCCATCACCACCAAGCAATACATCAAACTCATCGATGAAAAAAACCCGGTCAGCCGGTTCAAAACCGCATCAATCAACCCGGACGGTTTTTCCGATACCTGTGCGGTTTGTTTATCGGCATTTGAAGACGGCGAACAAGTACGGAAGTTGAAATGCAAGCATATATTTCATAAGGATTGTTTGGACACGTGGCTCCAACAGGATTCTGCCACGTGTCCACTCTGCCGGAATAAGGTGCTGCCGGAGGAAATTGTGGTTAAATTCCGGCAGCACCGCAACCACCACACGGAGTATGAAGGGAGTGATGAGGAGCTGATTTTTTTGTTATCTGCATTACATGGTAATTATATTCGTAGATTTTTATAAATTATTAGGAAAATTTTTGTAATTTTTTTTTTGTATATAAAAAGATTTAGAATATTAAAAAAAGAAAGTAATTAGTACAATAATTGAGTGTGCTTCATACACTTGGGGATTTCTGATTGGTCAATTATATGCCAGATAGATAATTTAGATATTTTATCCTACTTTGAGTGTCGGTAATATTAACTAAAAATTGTAATTAAATTATTTTATTTTATTTTTTTTTTAAAAAAGAGGTAGTGTTGATAATATGTATAGATTTGTTTGATAACATTATCTGGCAAGTGTTGAAAAATTGTTGGTCATGCTCAGAATAGTGGTGGCCTACAAAAAGTTTGGCATGGAGTAATTAATTAAATTAATATAAAAGAATGGTAGGTGAAATGCTTGAAATTATTTTGAATTGATAGCTCTAAAAAAAAAAAGTGGTAAGTATTCATTTTTCTTCTTAATCTTATTTTGTCAAATAAAACCGAATTACCCCATATATTTTTTATACTACTTCACAAAATTTAAGAAGAAAAATATAAATTTTATTTTTATCTAATTGAAGATTAAAAAAAATGATTGGTTACAATATTTTTATTAGGAAAAGATTGTGTTTAAAAAGAAAAAGAAATAATATGTTTATTTAAATAAAAAAAAATTGACTCAAAAGTAACAATAAAGACATGTTTGGATCAAATATTATTTTCTGGACTAAACTAAATTATTAACTGAGAATATTCTTAATCAATTTCACATAATTTAAAAATATTTTTGACCTTTTTTTTTTGTTTAAAATGAATCCTAAGGGCTAAGATAGGGAAGTTCTTTTATGATTTTAAAAAAATAAATAAAATAATAACTATTCTATTTATGAAACGGGAGGAGTTAAGAGTGTTACATCAAGAGCATTTTTTTATGTTTAATTATTTGATAGTTTAAGTAGTGAATACAAATATATTTATGTCCACCCTTTGTCAAACTTGATTTAAAAAAAAAGTTCTCAAAATTCAAGAAAGGGGTTTTTCTTTTAATAAGTTAAAGAATAAATGAAAATAAAAATCTATTTTTAAAATAGAAGTGAGTTGTGGATATGGGTGTTCAAAACGGAATAGTAATCAATAAGTCAATCACAAAATTAACTTATTGGCTTATTGATACTGGGTTATTGAATAAACAGTTGGTGAACGGATTAGAATTTTATAATTAACAGTTTATTGATGTGGGGTGGATTATTCAATTTTCTTATTGGATAAATCATTAACTAGTTACCATATAGACAATTTTAACTTAGGTATATTAGCAACATTTAATATTTTTCCATAATATAGAATTATATGTTATTAGTCCTAAGGCCGCAAAGCTAAAAATTTGAAAACACATTTACTTTCCTATTATTCACTATTACATTATTAAAAATCTATACTAGAAGAATTTTTTAACTGCATTTAAAATAGGGAAAAATAAGTCATTTTTTAAAGGTGCGTTCATGGAAAAAAGAAAAAGATAGAGGTTAGCCGATACACCATTCGATAACCGTTCGATAAGTGTTAATTCATTATCGAACCAATAATATCTTATAGATTAGCTAGAGAATTAGTAAATTAAAAATTGATATTCATTAGGTCAAACCGTTAAGCGAAATTATCCATCTGATCCATTAGATATACAGCCCTACTTGTGGGAATAACATAAAAAGAAATTATGGTATGAAATCGTTTTTGTTAGAAAATGTTCTATCCTTACTGTGAAATATTTTAGCATAAATTTAAATTTAATCAAACTTTAAAATAGATATCGGATGAATCAGAAAAAATAAAATCAAACCATATAATTTAGCACTTTGTGATGGGTTTGACAACTATAGAAACTCCAAAAACAAAAAAAAAACTACTTAGAAAAACATATTTAGTTACGTGTCCTCATCTAATACTTATGACAAACAGCTGGCAAAACTTTTAAAACAGTTGTACAATTTGGCTAAATATCTAAAATAGCCTCTCAAATTTGGCTAAATATAAAAAATAGCCTCTCAAACTTGGTAAATTAAGCACTTAAATTTAGATTAATAACCATTTGAAAAAGGGAAAAAGAAAAAATCTACCCTCGAACTATCGTAAATGGTATGTCAATGCCCTCCGTTATACTTTAAGGTTGTATATACCCTTACCGTCAATATTTTGGGTTTTGTATACCCTTGAGACTAATGGCTAACACGTGACTTCATCCCAACGACTTACCTGATTTATTTATTTATTTTTTACCCAAAATTGGAAAACCCGCCCATTTCATTTAAATCCACCCGAAACCTTTTTTGAAATTAATTCGAATATATTTGAACAAAGCTACAAATCAAATTCAAAATCTTTGCAACAATAACAAATTCATGTGGTTTGATTCGAATTCCGTCTAGTGGAGATGATGGAGCATCATCAGATCTACTCCCTCACCAAAATTCAATTCGTTCTCCCTTACAATTTGAGGGAAAATAACGATGGAGAAGCTTTGAGAATTTCCGACCAGATTACCCGATGCACTGTCGCAAGGCATTTCGTCTAATTTTTGGGGAAAGTTCGTGGAGTTTTGATATCTAGGGTTTATTTCACACCCACTTATCTTCTGCATCAAGAAATTTCAGCTCATTCTAATAGCTTGAACTCCGTCAGACCATTATTGCGCATCGACAGTGATTTTCCGGCGGCCTTAATGGTGCACGGCCAATGCCAAGCTGGGCGCCTTTTCAAGGAGCACACAACCCACAAAATAAAACATTGCATTCCACCAAAAGAAACGCCACAAATCTCATTTCTAATAATTCATATGTTTGTGTGATCTTCGGAGAAGAAGGCGGCAACGGCGGCTGTGGTCAATCACAAAATTGGCTTGATGGTTTTGTGCACAATCATCCATGAACTCTAAAACAACCAAAGAACATGGCTAATATTAGTGAAATTTTTTAATAATGCAACAAATTTTTGAGAACAAAAGAAGAGAAGAAGATGGAGCACTGTTTGAAGGGAATTATGGAATATGGGTCATGGGTGTTTTAATTCGGGTTACGGAAGATGGGTGGGTTTATTAATTTTGGATTAAAACATAATAAAAAATTAGGTAAATAATTGAGATGTAGCCACGTGTCCAGTCGTTAGTCTCAAGGGTATGCACAACCCAAAATATTGACGGTAAGGGTATATACAACCTCAAAGTATAACGAAAGATATTGACATACCATTTACGATAATTCGGGGGTATATTTGTCCTTTTTCCCTTTGAAAAATGACAAGTTTTCATAAGTGTGTCCTGCGAAGAATGGTGTTATTATGTCTGTATAGTAATGGATGGTCAGTCGAACACTTTATCAAATAATTATACTATTTGTATAAATAATTGTAAACTATACCTAATTAGTTTTGTTCTTTGAGTTGGTCATAAGTTTATAAAAATAATGTTCTATGTATTTAACAGTTCTAATCTTTTAAATTTGTTATAATTTAATATTTTTTTATTTTCATCAAAAATATTTATCAAATTCTATTGGTTAAATTTTTTGGAAATCATGGAAAAAAAATTCGCAAGAACTTAAATTTAAAGGTACATACTACTAAAAAAGGTCAAATACTCAGAGATAAAATCAACGAAAAATTATTAGTTATATGAAAAAACAGACGGACTTCAAAATATCGGAAAAGAGTGCCTCGAACACAAAAAATCAAGAGAATCCATCATCCATGTAAAATATACTTATTTAGACTTTTATTAAAAAAATTATATAAAAATCACTTTCATTATTTTTTTCAATCTTAATTTTATATTTTAAAAATCAACGTCTATGCATCGATTTTGAACCTAGCACAAACATAAGGGACCATTTTTTGCCATTTTCTCTATATCTTTACGGTATAAATTATTTGAGTGATTTTTACAAAAGTAAATATGTTAGTTAGAGTACGTGCGAAGAACTTTTACTACCACCAATTTTCATCCTTTCCATTTAAAATTCTTTAAGGGCATTTAGCCATGAAAACAAAAAAAATTGTTTTATTTGTAATTCTTAAAGTTGAAGTTAGAGTTATGTTTAATTATATACTTTGTAAGAAATAGTTAAAATTTAAATGTATTTTTGTAATATGGTTTACATCTTAATTTCTAGAACTAGCAAATTCATTCAACTTAATTAATTTATCTTAAATAGACAATTAATTTTTCTTTAAAGGAGTAATATTTTAAAATAAAGTCATATAACGTCATAAATTAGATTTATATATATAAGCTACCATATATTGTTACGAATATTTTGTATTTTATTTGAAAGTTTTGAAGTTACCATTGAAAAAAAAGTTATATTTAATTATACATATTTTTCAAATATTATTGATTACTTATTTGGTATGTGTTTTTCCTTAAAAGAATATACAATATAATTGATAATGCCTTAATTGTTCCAACAAATTTAAATTATTGGCCAGGATATCAAGAACATCAAGTAACATAAAAAGACATCATCACATCAAGCCATATAATTTAGCACTTTAATTATTTGAAAATTCCATAGACAAAAACTTCTACTAGAAAAAAACATATTTAGTGACGTGTTCATCTACTACTTATGACAAACAGCTGGCAAACCTTTAAAATGAGAGAAAAGTACTCCAAATTTTATTAATTTCGTATTCGAATTATTCACGGTCTTAAAAATATATATATTTAATTAAATAAACTTAGATACAATCTCAATACACGTTCGATAAAAATAGAGAAAAGTGTTGAAAACATATGTAAATTTAGCGAGAATTTAATAGTGTATTTCATTCATGTTGCAATATCAGGGGTGCACTTAAGTTCGATTAATCAAGAAAATGAATATTTTAAAGCTATCAATAATTTAAAAATGAAACTAATAATTTACGCCGAGTTTAGAACTAATTCCAATATTTCTCTCTTAAAATAATAAGCATGTTGTACAACTTCTCTTTCATATAAAATTTGGCTAAATATCTAAATTAATCTCTCAAATTTGACAGAGTTACTAGGTTAAACACTTAAATTTAAATAAATAACAATTTGAACACTTGTATTATTTTTAAATGTGTCCCGGAAACACCTATATCTTACTTAGTATATAATTTTATGATAAATTGTAATTCCTTAATTTAAAATTACACATGTCAAATGGTTGTGAAATATTTAAGTGTATAAGTGATTATCACTCATTTGTTGTGTATCTATAGAGAAAATGACAAAAATGATTCTTAATGTTTGAGTTTGAGGGTAGGTTTAAAATTGTTCTCTTAATATACATATACATATAGTTAGTCATAAGTTCATAAAGTTGATCTCTTAGTTATGCACTTTAACAGTTTTGAGAATTTAAATCTGTCGAAACTTCACTTTTAGTTTTCGGTAAAAAATGTTTATTGAACTCTATCTATTAAATTTTCTTTAAAAAAATTAGTGAGAACTTATATTTAAAAGTATATACTGCTTTAAAAAATTGAGGGACAAAATCAACGAAAGTCTATCGGTTATAGGGCAAAATCGAGGAGAAATCACGGACTTCAAAATGTTTGAAAAATAATGCCTCGAAACACAAAAATTACGAAAATTTATCATCTAGATAGAATACACTAATCTTGATTTTTACTGAAAAATTAATATTTTTATTTTTATATGTTCTTCAACTATAATTTTGTGCTTTCAAAACTAATAATCTATTTATCAATTTTAAACCTACCCTCAAATATGAAGGATCATTTTTGCCATTTTTTCTTATATCTTACATTATAAACTATTATATTTTTTTGAGGTGTCGAGCGATTCTATTTGTTATATTCATATGACATTTAGGTTGTGCTTTGTATTTCCACACCCCTCGCTCATTTTGTATTACTATATTCATTCATTCTTGTATCATTTGTATTCATTCGCTTTTATATCACTTGTATTCATTCACTTTTGCATCATTTGTATTTTTAAAGCTTTTGTATCACTTATAATATTCACTCTTGTATCACTTATATTTGTTCGCTCGTGTATCACTTGTATTTGAAGCTCTTATATCACTTGTATACCTATGCTCTTGTATCACTTGGGTTAAAAATTGTCCACTCATCCAATACATCCTAGATACATTAATACACATAGGTATAATACATAAATATGTCCTTAAAGTTGGCTTCAGCTGACATCTATCCCCTCTAACTTTGGATATGCAGAAACAGACACTTAAACTTGTATAAAATTGAATAAGTAGACACAGGACACCATGTAGGATATTAAATTGTCATGTAAGACGAAAATGTCTACTTATACACATCCAAAGTTAGAGAATATAGATGTCAATTGAGGCAAAATCAAAAGACATATTCCTTAAAAATGTCAGTTGTACATCCACTAACAAGTTATAGATACACACAGGGGTGGATCCAACCTTCTGTTAAGGGTTCATCCGAACCCCTTCGACGGAAAATATTACTATTTATACATGGTTAAAATTATTTTTTATATATATATAGTAGATATCGAACACCCTTCGGTTAGTTGGTGTGTTTAGTTCTTCAGATTTTGAACCTCCTTATTGAAAATCCTAACTCCGCCACTGAATACACATATATATCTCCTCATAGCTATCCTCGCATGTTATAGATATTCAAATACATAAATACACATATGTATCTCCTCAAATCTGTCACTCTTATACTATAAAAATACAGCAATACATAGATACATATATGTATTTCCTCAAAGTTGTCCTTTAGTATGTTTCAGAGGAAAAAAAAGAAGAAGGAAAAGACAATTCATTTGTATCAGGTACGAGAATGTGTATCGAAAAGAATAAAAGGGAGAATATATATATTTACTAACTGTTGGATTAGGCCCCTGGGCCTCAATTTGGATCTATTTTGTACTTAGATTCACTTGTTAGACTATGGTAAGTTGTTAAAGTAGAAAAAATAAAGTTTTGAACACTTGAATAAATAAACTTGGCTTGAAGACATACAATTAGACTCTACATCTTATAGCAAACCTGAAAATGTAACTGATAGATTTATTTTTTTAATTTTTGAGGTCAATGAATATATTTATCTTATTATAATATTTTAAAAAATAATTATTAATTGAGTAACCATCTACGCCTAACATGTAGTTAAAATTGTAGTCACTTCCATTTGTAAAGATTCCAATTCTGCGTCGGAGAAAAAGTGCTCGACAACAATTGTCATTATCTAACAGTTTTAATTAATTTGCTACAGCTCATAAGTCATATGAACATTTAAAATCAAATTACCTTGTAATTAAAAATAATTTAATAACTTTAAATTTCTCTTATTTTTAACTAAATAATTTACAACCACTAAACTATCTATAAATTTATCTAGGAATTACTTCAAATCAAAAATTAAAAAAAATATATATTCTTAAATACCGTATCAATCAAACAATGTCACATAAAATAAAAATGAAGTAGTATTAAACTAAGAAACAGAAACATTTTTTCAAGATTGTGAATTGCATAAATTACATGAAGAACAAACAACAGAATTAGCAGCTGAAATAGTTACCATTCTATAGACCCAAAAAAAAAAAAACTTAAACTGACATTTACAACTACTTTTTTTCCTCTTCATAATTATGCAAAATTAAAAAAAATAAAAAAAAAAGTAAATTAGCTGCCATTTTTTCTTGTTTGTTCAAGCAGAAAAGACCCCATTAATGGCTGCAAGACCCACTTCACTTTTAGGCTCAATAATTTTGGTTTCTCCAAAAGTCATGTTGATTTTGGAAGAATACCCATCAAATTTTTGAGCTAAAATTTCAGAGAAATAAGAGAATAATTGAATCTCTTCTTCAGATCCAAATTTTCTTGAATTCTTCACTCTCCTTTCATACTCTTCTGCAACCAACATAGCAATATCAGCCATACTACTAAATTGTAAAATTTGATTTGGACAACTTTTAATTTGATGTGTAATGAAATAAATTGTTGGATATTTTGGATTTATATTATATAGTAGATTGGGGAAGACTAAAACAGTGGGAAATGGATAAGGTTGCCACATAAATACAATGTGTAACGTGGTATTATTTTAATAATTTGTTGACAAAACCTTGGGTTTGGTTTTGATATATTCCAATGGACTTTTTTGTCACTTTTTTAAAATTATTTTTTGGGGGTTTTGTAAGTTATTCCCATTGTTTATTTTTTTATTCTTGCTTGAGCCCAAAGGTTTTGGGATAGTACAAGGATTTTTTTTAAAGTAATGGTTTTGTGGAGTTCAAGGAAGTTTGCTTATCTTTAAGAAAGATCTTGTTGCGTGAAGTCGTAAATATTTATTCATTTTTAACTTAAAAGTTTTGGATTGAAGTTTTTTTAAGTATGAAATTGTTTTGTTAGGTGAGTCTTCTTTTAATATAGACTTTTTGATATAAATTTATATTTAATCAAATAGTTGAGTACTTGGTGAGATCCGAAACAACAAAAGAGGATCTTTGAGAACTTGAAATCTATTTAGATAAGAGCATCTAATGATATTTTCTTTAGTTTAGTTGAGGAAACTACATATTTAACTAATCAATCAAAAAAATTTATATTGGTTAACCAATTATATTTAAAATGTATATTATAATGAAATATAAATATATATTATTATTGTGGTGGGCGATTTTAAAATTTTAAAATTTCTTAGAAGGGATGTGTAAGCTCTAAAGTGTATAAAATTAGTGTGTGGATCACTTTAAAGGAGTTTATAATTAATCTTAAGAAAAATTTATTTTCAAAACTTATAATTTGGATAAAGGACTTCGAATTCATAAGGTATTTTCTTGACTTTTCACCAAATTCTAGATGTCAAACTCAGAGAAATAATTTTAGTCTTATTCTATATTTCTTCATTTTCCCTTTAGAAAATAATTTAATAATAAATCAATGAGAAGACCTATATTTATTTAAAGATTAAAAAAAGGGGAAAAAAAGTCAAAACACCATTACCTATTCTTCTTTAAAAGTAAGCGTGAAGACTTTTTCTTAATAATTAGGTTTTGACATTTTTTGACAAATGCCACTCATTATGCAATGTTTGCTATAATTTATGAACCATATAGACTTTAAAAAAAGTGAAGTTCATATAGTTTCTAGTAAAAAAAAAAAAATGTGTTAGGTGAAGTTTTAAATAAAGAAAAAGATTACAATTTTTTCATCATGAACAACATTTTTTTTCCATTTGACCATATGTCAAAAGTAAATAGTACTTAGCATTTTAATGCCACAATTTAATTATCGTAGTGTTGACCAAAAACAAAAATGAATTTTCAGAAAAAATATTTTTTAAACTAAAATTAAATGGGAAATACTTTATGCCTTGTCTAATTATGAAAAGAATAAGATGGCAGAGAAATTAAAAATATGTAGAGAAGAGTAATCTAGAAAGTAACTTTGAAAACATCGTGATTAATACTCAAAGTGATTTTTGCTTATCAGAGAAGAAAAAAAAAAAGTATATTGTTATTGTAAAAGGCTTGAATTCAAAATTTGTGATTAAAGTTTATGATTAAAAATATAAAAAAGTACTTATTAACATTATGGAGATTCAAATTAGATTTGATTCAAGAGGTTTTGGTGCATGACTAAGAAGACTCAAAGAGCATTCTAGAAGCTACCGACAATTAGAAAGACTTTTGGTCCCTTCAATATAGAAATAAATATATTAGCATATATTTAATTATTTATAAAGCAAACCTATATCGTCTAATATAAAAAATAATAAAATTGCAAATTTAATAAATGAAACAGTAATTGTTATGATAAATTTGTGAATATACACAAACAAAGAGAAAGGATGCATGATTTAATTAGTGAATAACTCGTACGATTATTAGTTGGAATTAAATATATATTAGTAACACATGTATTGGACGTTATGTATAGAGAAAAAGCAAAGGAAGATGAGTACCACGTTGCCTTTTCTTTGATAAGAGAGTAGTAAATTAGAAGTTGATGCAACTACTCCTTCAAGTAACATGTAAAAAAGGAAAATTTGACAAGTAATTAAAGATCGAAAAAATATTTATTTATAGTATGAATTATGAAACATTGAATTTCAATTAGTTTAGAATGTAGAGAATAGAATTTGTTAAAGTGTATGTGAGGTAAAGGATCACGCATCACCCTCACCGACCACGTGATGCAACCAAACAAACGTTCCAACCAGTGTAACGTAACGTGAGTCTTGACAAGTTTTTTTATTTTTGTGATCACGTTCGATACATGCGTAGGAGTGCACACTTAAATTTGTATAAAGTTGAATAAGTAGACACATGCATCCTATGTGACGTTCTATATATGTGATAATTCACATCCTATATGTAGCGTCCTAACTCCTACGTGTATTGTGCCACGTACGCACGTGTCTATTTGTTCAATTTTATACACGTAGGTAGACACCCCCACTTCTATTGAGATTGATGCAGAGCTAACAACATACAATTCATTATCTTCTTGTTGACAAGCAAATATTCATTTTTTCTTCTTAAAAAGCAAAGGAAAACAATTCCACATGTTCTCCTTCACAAAGTTGAAGATGTGATAAACAAGTCAATTAGCCAATATACTTGGAAACAGCAAACAAATATAACAATAGAGAACTACTAGAACTAGAAGGGGCTAAACCAGATTGCAACTGTTAATTCATTTGGATTGTTAAGGGTCTATTTTGTTAACAATTACATGTGTGATCATCCTCAAAATATGAACAATATTGGGTTGAAAGGGATTTTCTCTCTTGCAAGTTTAACTACAACAACAGCATACCCTATGTAATCCCACCTGGAGAGGAGAGGGTACGATGTACACAGACCTTACTATGCCTTGCAGGTCTAACTGCTTATACTACTAAATCTCATGATGAGAGCCCCAGTTGTATGGAGTTTCATTTATGTCAAAATCCTCAATTTTTTACATAAGTCCAAGTGATTTCAGCTGCTGAACATGCTCTGGTGGCAGAGCTGGTGGAGACCAATCATTTCCGTTGACCTCACCATCGACATCCTCTACAACATATTCCTTCAAAAGAATAACAAACATATCTTAAGAATTATAGCAGTCATCATGCCTCAAATTATGAGTGGTATCGTGTACTCGAGTATTTATTGTATATAACATTTTAATGAACCGCCTCTCGGCGAAAGGGTTCAAGACAATGATTGGGAAGGAATGGCAAGAAAGCACAAAACATGGAATAGGGTTAAGCGCACCTTTGTCAGCATTCTTTTTGCAAGTATATGATAATGCCTCTGCCATATTCTCTGCCCAACCATTGTAGCAACCAAAACACTATAAAATATGCCGATGACAGTAAATAGTCCTAGCACAATTAAAGAAATTATAAGTACTAGTGGCAACCCAGCTTCACCGGCACCTCCTAAGCAACCTCCACATTCACTGGCCGCACCAGCACAACTTTCAAAGCATGTTGTGCAATCAGTCCACATACAAAGTGTACCAGGCAAATGACAGTCTGCACACATTCTGCAAGGGCATCATTAGATGACGATGATGCAGCAGCCAATGGAAAAAGAAAAAAAATAAATCTTTCCTCAAGAAATAGCTTCACAAGAAACACAAGAAAGAGATCAGAGAGCACCATTTCTCGCACTTTTGTTGTACAAGATGCTAAAGCAGTAGATACCGGATAAAATATTAATAAATGAGAACAGGTAATCCATCAAAAACAGCTTTAGCATGTATAACAATAGATGATGGACACATCCAAACAAAGCAGCAGATTTTCAGAATGAAAAACGCAAATATTTTGTCCTAAAAAGGACGGAGGAGAGACTAAGACATAATAATAATTATCCAGAAAACTAACCAAACACAGCTTCATTGACAATTCTAAATTGCTATGTTGCAGTCTATCAAGAGTGCAAAAGTGATGTAACGGAAAAAATGTTCTTGCATTGGTTAACCCTCATTTACTTGTTCCTTGGATTGATGATGAGAGCAACAAGGAAGAAGAGTGCAGTAAGCTTATTACTAACGAAGAGTCAAGATTCTTTACCCAGGATGACAACAGCAAATGCATAGTTCACGGCAGGGTTGAGCCAAATCATTGCGCACTCTTCGATCATAACAGGTGATGAAGCAACCAGATAGGCCTAGCAGAGCGAAAAATAAAAGTGCCCCTGTACATTGTCAAATCAATACCTCAAAGTTAGTTTCTTTTTTCTTTTTTTAAGAGGATGTGAATACTAAAGTTGAATATCATCAAATGGTAAGCATATATTGATCACGAAGAATAACAAACACAATTCCCATTGCAATAACTATCAATTATTTTGAAATATTATGCACTATCTTTGATCCTTGGGTGCCTTAGAAAAATTATGCACCATCCTCGGTCCTTGAGTGCCGTGATGGACATAAAGGAATCGGGCGTCTCTTGCCAAGATATACAGAAATAGACTAATGCTACTGCACCCAGATTAACAAGAAACAGACCAATGATGCTGTGATACTTAATCCCCTTTTTCTCTGTCTCTTGCTCCTTTTGTTTCTCTTTTTCTCCTGTAATTTTGAGGTGGCTCCCGTATTCTCTTGTTGGGGAAGCTGTTGCATTGCTTCATGCCTTCATCACAAGGAATGCAAAGGTGAAAACCCCAGCAATGCTTATTCTAAGCTGTCCAAGCACCTGAAGGTTCGGACTCCTAAAACTAAATACTTTGGGATAGACATGCAAATATTTTGCACGATAAATATCTTCCACACCTCAACTGGATCTTATTATCCAGACATTTTCATCTACTAATACCAACTCAAAATCAAAAACAAACAAACAGTTTAAGGGCCCTTTTGATACACCAATACCCGACCGGAACAAACAGTTTAAGGGCCCTTTTGATACACCAATACCCGACCGGAGTGTAAAAAACTCATCCACAGTCTGGTTTTGTTTTGTAGAATCTCTTTTTAAAATTTATTACAAATAGAGGAAGATATTACATAAGTGGGAATTGATTCTTCACCACATGGTGAAGGATGCGGGGCTCACAGCCTCGCACCATATGAGCTATCCTCCAACCAATCTATATTGGCGTACCTATATTGTGGTTTGACATGCATTTTTTGAAATTGGTAACATATATATTGTGGTTTGACATGCATCTGTTGGGAATAACTTGCCTAATGACATGTTTGGCCCTTTCCATACTGATTTTTTCCACACCTTGCATACTGATTAGATAAGGTTAAAACCTCCACCCTGCACCCTAGGGTCCCACCAACTCATCCAGCCTGATTCAGATTTCACAACACCACCCAGTCCTCTCTAATCAAGTCTATTTCACTCCACTACAAGAAGTTCGTTGTAAGCAAAATTAGAAGTTCTTTAAAACAAGAAGTTCTCTAAATCTACACCTAACAACTAAACCTCATGCAAGTTAGAAATATAACTACTAAACCTTAAGCATAATACATTGGTATCGCCTATATAGATCCCTCACTTCTATTGTGTCTTAAAACTTCCAAGAGATTACGTGCTTTATGGCTTCTCTATATGTGACTTTAGACTTGCCTCGTCCACTCTAACACTTTCCATCATCAAATCAAATCATCATTGCTTCATCTGGAGGCCTACATCGGACACGATCATACGCCATCTAAACAACTCTGTTGTTTTATTTATGTGATCTACTTGCACCCATTATCAAAAGTGACCATCTCTAATCTTATCATATCTTGTATGACTGCACATCTATCTTAAAATCTATACTTCTGCGACATTTATCCTGTGCCATGTGTATGAAAAAGTACATGTGATATCTAATCCTCTACCCTACCCCCCAATACAGATGCTTAGGTTTGATTCACCATATAATCACACCATGGAATTAATTATTTCTATCCCTTTTTTGCATTTTCCATAGTTTTGTTAGACTAAAATTTTTGGAGAAAATGCTACCGGATGTGCCTTTATCTTTTTATCCAGCATTTCTCAGTTCCCCTCTATGTTTGGACTATCTTTTGTTACTTCTGAGAGAACCTCCAAATGATGGATGGAGATGAACTTGGGGACAAAAGATCAATGGTCCACTTAATTCATTTAAAGTATTCTTGCAGAGAAAAAGGTACTAACTAAGCATATCTCAAATAAAAATCATAAACTACTAGCAGAAGTAGAAATTAAAAGGAAATCATATGAGTCCCGTAATTTATAAACCCCTCGAATACTAACAAGCCACCAAGGATCCCTTTAGGATCGTTTGGCCCGTGAGCAAGTTATACAGGGATTATAATGTGGGAAATATAATACAGGGATTAAATGATGACAAGATTATGCAACTTCCAGTGCTGCAGCAGAGCAGGTGCTTCAGCAGGTAATTATGCAACTACTTGTGACAATTATATAATGGAAGCTATTCATGCATGTGTTTTATTAAATCTTTGCTAGTTATTAAGTGGGATTTTACATCACAACAAAGGGCAACCTAAGAAGATATTTTTTTGTGAAGACATTTACATGGGATTCCGCAAAACGGAGGAGATAGTTCCCTCCCAAAGCAATTAGCACAACTTTTGTATGGGTCGCGGCATGGGATTCTACCATAACAGCTTTGTTAATGAGAATGCACATCAGCTGGTCTTTTGTGTTTGCTGATACACTACAAACCGACATCAAACTTATGTTCTTTTTAAAATTTATTACAATTAGAGGAAGATATTACATAAGTGGGAATCGATTCTTCACCGCGGGGCTCACAGCCTCGCACCATATGAGCTATCCTCCAAACAATCTATATTGGCGTACCTATACTGTGGTTTGACATGCATCTGTTGGGAATAACTTGCCTAATGACATGTTTGGCCCTTTCCATACTGATTTTTTCCACACCTTGCATACTGATTAGATAAGGTTAAAACCTCCACCCTGCACCCTAGGGTCCCCCACCAACTCATCCAGTCTGATTCAGATTTCACAACACCATCCAGTCCTCTCTAATCAAGTCTATTTCACTCCACTACAAGAAGTTCGTTGTAAGCCAAATTAGAAGTTCTTTAAAACAAGAAGTTCTCTAAATCTACACCTAACAACTAAACCTTATGCAAGTTAGAAATATAACTACTAAACCTTAAGCATAATACATTGGGATCACCTATATAGATCCCTCACTTCTATTGTGTTGTAAAACTTCCAAGAGATTTTGTGGCTTCTCTATATGTGACTTTAGACTTACCTCGTCCACTCTAACACTTTGTATCATCAAATCAAATCATCATTGCTTCATCTGGAGGCCTACATCGGACACGATCATACACCATCTAAACAACTCTGTTGTTTTATTTATGTGATCTACTTGCACCCATTATCAAAATTGACTATCTCTAATCTTATCATATCTTGTATGACTGCACATCTATCTTAAAATCTATACTTCTGCGACATTTATCCTGTGCCATGTATATGAAAAAGTATATGTGATATCTAATCCCCTACCCTACCCCCCACC
>NW_006239106.1:239252-257137 GCF_000226075.1 Solanum tuberosum
TATATATATATATAAAATTTATTGTAAGGACGGAACTAGGATTTGAAGCTCATGTGTTTAAGATTTCAATCATTTATTAAGTTCTAAATTAATAATTTATACATATTCAATAAATTTCTTAAGACAAACATAGAGTTTGGATCAAAGCTATTAAATCTGACAAATCTATAACCCTATACTCTAGCTTCACCCTTGATCATACATCTATCAACTATTTTCAATTTAAACAATTTAGTGGGAAATTGTTTAGGCTAATTCTTTCATTTCGTATTATTTGGTTACTAAAAAGACTTCCCTCACTTGTGTGTTAAAGTCTTTCTTCTTGCACTTTGTGATGTTATTTTTAATCTTCAGAACTCAAAGCACTTTGTGATTTACTAAATATTATTATATGACAAATATCCTTTTGTTTTTAGGCTTGAATTTCAACAATTTAAATCTTGACTATTAAGTTATTTGTTTTTATAATTTTACAATCACTTAATGATTTGAATAAATCTATAACAAAGTTTTAATATAATTAAGAAATTAATTTAAAAATTATAAAAATGAGATGTAGTTCATCACTAGGTACTTCATCCATTTTCATTGTTAACCGTTGTCATCCACCATTATCAGCTACATCCATCTACCACTTAGAACTACCATCAATCACTACAGTCACATGCTATCACCATTAGCCATCACTAACCAACAATCACTAACAACAATCACCATAACTAGTCATCATTATCTATCACCAACCATTGTCATCATTCACCACTCATCAACTATCACTATCATCCATCATAATTATTAGTTGGCACGATCGACAATCATTGTTAATTACTACTATCAGCCATCATCATCACTAGTTACTATCCGAACCACTATCACTAACCAACACAATTTTCGTTCGACACCACAACCACCATCGTTAATAATCATCAACTCCTACTAGCATGTAATTTTTAAAAAAATATTTTTATCTAAATTTTATATTTATTAATTTTTAAAATAAAGACAAATTGTAGATATTAAACTTTTCATACTTTGAAAAAATAAATTATCTTACTTATGTAGTATTTAAATTCAACATTTAAATCTTAATATATAACATAATATTTCGATTCAAACGTTTTAATCTTAACGAGGTTTAGATAGACATGTGTGAAAGTTGGAGTATTTTGGAAACATAGAAAATGCTTAAGGAATAGCAGCAGAAAAAGAAATGTCTGAGCCCGGGTTCGAACCGGGGACCTCTAGTGTGTGAGACTAGCGTGATAACCGACTACACCACCCAGACTTTGATGACAATTTTCTTCTTATGTTTTAGATATTATAATAAAAAAAACTTTTTGATTAAACTCATAGTTTATAAATTATTATTATAAAGTCAACATTTCAAGTAATTATTCAGTTTAATGTTTTTCTTTTTTGCACCTTCATTATAATGATTTGCAGCTGTAGATAAATATTTTCCCCTTAATTTCCTTACAAAAATAAGCAAAATAGAACTCTTGTTTTCCTATGGGGATTTCAAAAATTCTAAGATTTTATTGTGCATTTTCACCACCATTTAACTTCCTCATGTCTTCGAATTCCATCTTTGTAAATTGTACTAATATGGATACTTTCCAATTATGGATGTTTTCAGTGTGAAGAAATATATATTTGGAGAAATAAGTGGATTTCTTATTTATTTTCTTGTGTTGAGTACATAAGTAAAAAAAATATTGTCCTAAAACCGCTTGTATATAATCTTAACTAATATTATGAGAGTAGGACTGTAGGAGTGATGGGGATGGGCTACGGGGCTAGGCGTTGGAGGGTAAGAGGACACACAATTAATGTGAAATATCACTTGTGAAACTTGTTTTCCTCATTTTCACCATGAAACTCATTTTCCTTATCATTAATAAATTTATTTTTCTAAAAAATTATTTTTCAAATTTTTTGATAAATCGACGTGAATTTTTTTTAGAAAATATTGTTCTCCGTACGGAACACATTCAATATGTTTTCCATAACTAGTATGAAAAACAGAGAGTAATGTAGTCACTTGGATGCTTGAAATTTTAAAAAAATTATAAAAAATTATGCTTCACACAACTCTAAATACATAAATCTTAAAAATGATAGATTACATATTAAAACGATAAGTTATTTTTAGAGAAATACATAAAATCTTCCTTAAATATACTTGTTTGCCAATAAACACTAAAGTTTGTAGGTGGGGGACTGGGGGTGGAGGATCTATTACCTAACAAAATCATTTCTTACCACAATAATATACCTTTTTGATTCATTCCCACAACAATTGTAATCACACGTTAGTTGTTAGATGAACGCGTGAAAGAGTAATAATACAACCCAAACTTGTGTAAAAATGCCACGTGAGACTGTCAATTAAATTTTCTTCTTTATTAAATAAACTCACCTCTCATCTTCTCCAAAACGTCCATTAATAGACTTCGTTGAAGAGTTTTCCATCTACAACCAAAAAATAAATAAAAATCATCCTCAACAAAATTTTCATCTATTAGCTTTACTAACTTCAATTTATTCTTATATTATATAAAAGTTATAAAATCAATTGTCTATTGTGATTGATTTTGAGGGGAACTATTCTTATGATGTCAAATACAAACTTAAATTGTATTTAGAGAAAATAGTCAAATGCCCCCTTAATCTATTAGTCAATTTTTAACTACACACTTATACTTTATGAGAGTCCTATTACCCTCCCTGAATTTTTTATTTTTGATATTTTGTGACCCTTAAACGCTAACCTATCCAAGAAGGTGAATACACCTCTTGTAGGCGCATAAGGGGTTCAACAAAAAGACATAAAATGACTAAAATTGAATAAAATAGTCCATAGTGGTAGTCTCTCATTGGAGATTATATAATTAATTCATTTTTTTTTTATAATTTCCCTTTTTTTATATCACAAAATTGTTATACCTAGCTATTACATAACTTCTTCAAGTTTTTCTCAAAGTCCTTCAATGGTGGTTTTCTAATTTCGTCTCTAGGAGTTCCAAATCAGTTTGTAGCTACTGATTTATGCTTAGTTAATCATACATCAACCGTTTTTAGCAACAACAATCACCTAACTCATAAGAAACTTTCATATATGAAGCTCAAAAGTGGAGTTCAAGTTTTTTCTTAAACCCCTCAAAATTTCAGCAAAAAAAGAAATAGAAAATAAAAAGAAGTCAAACCACAATGAACCAACAATGGTGAATTTGAAATTTCACTTTCTAATTTCATTCTTACCAAATTTGTTTTTCACTCCCACATTTGTGAATAATTATTTGTGGATTTTTGTTTTTGGGTTCGAATTCAAATTGAAAGTTTATGTAGACTAGCTATTGAGTTGTTCTTCTTTTTAATTTGGTGTAGAGTTTTTTTCCTCATTTTCTCTTATTATTCTTCTCTTAAGAAATCATTAATATTTTGGAAAAACAATCTCTATTTGAAAGCACTTTTTATAAATTTTAATTTTCAGGTTTGATAAAAATGAAAACTCTACATAATTTTACAGGGGATTATTAAATTATTATTTTGATTAGGTTTATAATTTATAGGAAAAAGAAAAAGAATAAAAAAAATGAATGTACAGTGTTCATCGCGTGTGTTGCATAGCTTTGACATAAAATTGGTTATGACGTTTTAGGGGTGTGATTATTCTAAATTTAAATAGTTCAGGGGGATAATAGGACCCCCGTATAGAATAAGTGTGTAGTTGAGAATTGACTAATAGATTGAGGGGGCTTTTGGCTATTTTCTCTTGTATTTATAATGATGAGAATGATCCAATATTGCGTGTGATAATCCAATGCAAATATGGAGATCCGATGTCAATGAAAATTTGATGGTCGGAGGACAACTCAACTAGAAGATTTTGGTCCTATCCATGCTTTCGTGTATGTTCAATACATATTCTTTTACTTTTTCTTTTAGTTTTTGTATGACCTATTTTTAAAATGGTGTGCAACTTCTTTAGATGGTGAGATCCTGAGGAAATTGATATGTGATTCAAGTATATTATTCCGAGTTTAGTGAAATACAATTAAGAAGTTAGCAAAAACATTACCATTTTATGGAAGTAAGGAGAAAAAGATGAAATGGGTGGAGAGGAAAGGTGATCAAGTCTGTTACGATAAGGTGATCAAGGAGAAGAAGACGACAAAACATTTTACACTATTGATGTTTTTTTCAATCAATCAATTTATTATAATTTTAATTTTGTGTGGTGGCGTAGCATTGCATACGTTTTCAAACATTTCAGAGTTAAATTGAGCTTGACTCGATTTCAGCTCAATTTTTATAACAAAGTTCATTAGTCTAGGCTTAAACTTAATTCAATATTTACTTAAAAACGGCTTTGTGATGCATGTATATCACATTGTATACTACGTATATTTGTGTATATAACACACATATTCCCACAAAAAATGCCGCGACATGTGCTATACATTGTGCATATCAGTGTATATCGCACAAACTTTCACGAATTGACATAGATATACATAATATACGAGAGATACAATGTGATATACACATGGAGATGTACATGAGATAAAGTAGGGCACACATGGAGTCGTCTTTAACCTCGAGATTTCAATTTGAAATTTGACTCAAGCTTCCCTCAAATCATCTCAAAAAACTTACAAAGTTTAGCTCAATTTTCTAAGAAAGCTCATTAGGCTAGGCTCAAACTTGCCTCAAATCCTCTCCAAATACTTCCAAAGGTTAGCTCAATTTTTTTTAAAAAAAAGCTCATTGGGCTAGGCTCAAATTAAACTTGATTCATTCATTCTTCATCCCACGAATTTACATAGATATACATAATATATACAATGTGATATACACTGTTATACAATGTGACTCGCCCATTTATTAGCTCAACCCATTTCAATCCATTAAATATTCATATCGAACACACCCTTATCTCACTATGCTAATAGGTACGTCAAATATGCATCAAGCATCTACTTTGATATGCACCATTTAAGACAAAGTTAATTCTTTAAACGTATTTAATTTTTAGCCTGAATAAGGCAAACGGCTTCTTATGAAAATAAATTCCAAAAATGTAGCTATAATTATAAATGCCCACTACTGTTTTTCAATCTTCCATGTAAGTTACATGTAATCTCAACAATATTGTTCGATCAGAACATGTTTTAAATTCTTTCTGTTTCTAGAAATTTCAAACTAAAACCAAAAGAAAAACAATGAAACTAAACCAAATGTTGGTGAAAAATTTGTGAAAATATTGCGGATAGTTTGATCTTCAACAATAACGATTCAAAATTTAAGATTTTTGGGCGTAAGTTTTCACATCTTAACCCAAATATTTAAAGTTTGAAATTTTAGACTTGAGTCTTGTAACTTAATTCTAAGGTGACTAATGTTAACTATACAGTCATGTTTTAAAAGTCGATCCTACAAGCGACTATTTGTGCACTTTGCTCAATAGGTACAAAATTTAAAGAGTAACATGCTGAATTTTCGCAAATAGCCACTATAATAAATTTAATTATACTCCATAGCTATAGTTTGCATATTTACGTGTTGTAGCTACAATTTAAGTTGTCTCGTTTGTATAATTCGCGGATTTGTATAATTCGTAGGTTTGTATAATTCACAGGTACATTTGTATAATTCAATTATTTTTGTATAAACTCGAAATAACGAATTTATACAATTAGAAACATCAGAAGTGTAAGCAATTATATAAATTCCAAATTATACAAATTCTGCTTCAAAAAAAATTATACAAAAGTTATACAAATTCCGAATTATACAAACATGCGAATTATACAAAATTAAAAAGTTGAATCGCGTAATTATAGCTAAAAGTAGATCGCAAATTGTAATTAAGACAAACTATAACTATGTTAACTAATTAACTAATATATGTTTGCTTATATGTGTAATTTTTCCTAACATAAAAAGGGACAAGTTATAAATATATATTATTCCACCAATTAGTTTACTAAATTGATCAAAATATACACAATATATATATATATATATATATAAATTCTTTGTATAATTATTCCAACAACAAAAATTCGTACGTGCCAAATGATGGTTTACGAAGTTACAATAGTTGTTTGAAGAAAATAAAAGAATAAGAATAAGTTTTTTTGAGGAATGAGACCAATTGATTGTTGCCACATTTAAAAGTTAAGGGTTCGAACATTTTTGTATGACACATTCTCTTTGCCCCATATTAGTTATTCACGTTATTAAAATTAGTGATTCTAAATTATTTGTTAATTTATAAAATTAAAATAAAGTTAATCAATTTTTTTTCTAGTTTACCCTTGCAATTATTATTTCTACAAGTATAAAGTTAAAAAAAAAAAAGAATAAAAATTAAGGAGTAAATTAATAAATTATTCTTCATTATTTTGAGGAACATGTCATCAGAAAGTTAATAACTAATACGAGATGGAGGGAGTAAATAGATTCTCATAACATCACTTGCTTCACGTATATTCTCATAACTTATCTATCGGTGCTTCGGCAAAAGAATAATTGACTAACATACCCAAATTCTAAGCATTGGATTCGACTCCTATTTTCCTTTATTTAAATTGTCTTTTTCTTCTCCTTAATTTTGTTTTCTTCTAATTGTTTACATCTAATATCAAAATAATGGAGGGTTAAGTATGCAATAATAAAAAAAGTCATTCAACTTTATTTGAATATAACGAAAGTCACTTAACTATTTTTTGTAGTAGCCGTTGATCACATTAATAATGAGTGGGTCTAAATAATTCAATTGGGGTGATTGTCGAATTATACCACATACTCTTGCAACAACAAAAGCTGCAAAAAAGACAACTACGATACTAATGAAAATGATGGCCTCAATATTTTCCATAAACGATTTTATATATAGATGTGGCTCAAATTTTTTTAAGTATCATTGAAATTGTCTTATTTATTTATTTATTTATTTATTTATTTTTAATAACTTCTCGTAATATTTAGATAAAATTGAATAATTATTATATATTTGTTACAAATGACTTTCCTAATACTTAGATAAAATTGAGCGACATTTTAATTACAAATAATAAATCTATGGTCCAGATGTATGAGCCTCATCCTGGCACAAGAATTGATTTGATTAGGAGGACCATATTTTTTTTTGTAATTATAATAATACTAATATTTTCTATGTGATATCCCCTTAAATAATCCATTATTGGATGATGAGTTGTGACTATATTTATGAATGTCTTGTATGTCAAATTATATATCTATAAAGGAATTTTAACAGAAAGACATTCTAGTAGGAGAATCGAATAGATGAATACTACATAAGTCGTCATTCATTTAGAAAAAGAATCATCTTTTTTATTTGGTAGAAGGACAAAAAACAAGTCAAATCTTATCTCAATGAGAATTAAGTTGAGATCAAATCGCGTTGATCAGAATCGATGATGGATGATGGCTAGAAGCACATGATTTGTCTTGCTCAAATTTGAAGTGGCCATTCATGTAAAAGCATTGACCCTTTTTATATATTTGATGCTACTAATTAAAACCTTCCTTATCTAGCTACAAAGCAATTCACTTAGATGAGTTCCAAGTTGGGAATTATAAATACCCCACCAATAATAATAATGATCCAAACATGAGGGGAGGGAAAGAATCTTTCTCAAAAAATTAAATTCTTTTTTTTGTGGAATTGAATCTTTTCACTATATGGTGACACCACACACTATAGCCACTCTTAGTGCCAAATCCACTAATTTACAAATTGCACTTAGGAAAAATACTTCACAAGACCCCACTTGTCAATAAATAAACTACATAATTGAATCTCAAATTTTAGTTGGATGGACTGTATAAATCATATATGAAATTCAATTATTTGCTCAAATCTATGTTCAAAAAGATAAGATATATGTCATATATCATTATTGGACTCTGTTTAGGTTGATATATAACTAATTGTTATTCTCTGTTCACTTTTACTTATCTATTATATTCAATCTAGATATCTATGTTTATTTGTTCGATTTAAAAAGATAATTTAACACTTAATTGTCAGTGTATTCTAATCATTAAGTATAGTCATTTGTCAAAACATGATTGAATTTATTATATTCAAAGGTTGATATAATAAAAATGTGTTTCTCCATTTTTGTTTAATGCTTCTTAAGGGACATATTGCAAGTTTATACTAGAAAAGTAAAAAATTGACTGGGGGAGTAATATGTAACTCCATCCTTTTCAATTTATTTGTTTCATGATCATGACTTTACACAAAGTTTAAAAAAGTAAATTAGAATTTCGAATCTTGTGGTCTTAAATTAAAGATATGTAGAATGTATTACAATGTTCTTTAATCACACAATCTTAAATATGTCATGTGAAAAATGGTAATTAATTGAATTGCTAAGAAAAATATTCTTTTACAAATAACCTAAGATGAAAAGTAAGACAAACATACTGAAACAACGAGTGAATATATAAATTTAACACCACACTTATTTATAATAAATAAAATAATAATAATAATAATAATAAATGTAAAAATGGGATGATAGTGGGAAAAAAGTGACGTAGCCAAACAGAGAATCTGAAAAGGAAAATCACTAAGGAATCATAAGCCAACCATTGATTAGGTAGGTACCACTATCATTATTATTCTATATAATACAAGTATGCTTTTTTCAAATAATTAAAAAAAAACATAACATCAGCACTATGACCTAATTAAACAATATATATTATTAATCTTATCTCATTCTCTCTAAGTGGATATATTATTGGACATCATTTTATTTAATAAATTATGTTAACTTATGGTTACTACTAAACGTCACTAATAAGAGACCATTATTATTATTTTTAATTATGCATTTGCATGCGTGCGCTAGTACTGACGTCACCATAAGTTAAAATTTAATTTATATTTTATCAAAATCTATGTTAATGATATATATATGTGTGTCAAAATGACACAGCGAGACCCTACTAAAAATGTTTAAAATGAACAAGAATTACTTAAGGTGTCTAAGGCCTCATTATTTGCACTTAACGGAGGTCTGAATCTGAATGATTCATATATTAGACTTTTAAGTGTGTTTATTTTTTTCACTTAGAAATCTCTTAATGAGTCTGAATGAATCAAAATAGATATGTGACATAGTCTTATTCTCATTCAAACTCTTCTAGAAACACATTATTTTCGAGAAAAAATTGTACTTCATATTTTTTTCTTCAAAACAAATTGAGGCTTATGTAATTCTCTAATTTTATTAGTTATTCAAATTATTTCCCTTAAATATTTAATTTTTGTGCTTGCTGCTTCTTTATCAAAAATTGATAAAATTTGTTGTAAAATTTTTATTTGATTAAAGTTCAAAGCAATTTCATAAATATGTGTTGTTGAAATTGGACGATGATGCCTTTAGAAATTTGTCTAAAATCATTTGAATGTATATCATGTTCATTATTTATTTTAGAGAAGAGTACATGACAAACACATTATAGAACATAGAGATGTTTCACTTATTTATTTAAGACTAGTTTGTGATGAATTACTTTTTTCAAAAAAAAGAAAGATGATTACATTTTTTTTCTAACAATTATTATTATTATTATTATTATTATTATTATACGTAGTCCATATTGTAGTTCCATTTTATTTTTATCTAATTTAAAATATTTATTTATAATTCAAACATCTTAATGTTTATCAAAAATGACGTTTTTTCCTAATATTTGTTAATGTAATATTTAACTACTATTTTATTTGAATTGTAATATTTGTTGTATATATATATATGTTCATATGTTTAAAACCAATCAATCTTAATCATTTAGTATTCAAATCTAGAGACAAGATCTTAATCATTCAGATAGGTACTCAAGTTCAAGTCTTAATCTTAATGAAAACAAATAGAACCTAAATGAAAGTTGATGTCAACTTTAAAGGATCATTAATGACAGAGGCCTAAAATTTATCGATGTCAACTTTAAAAGATTATCGATAGTTTCCATTATTTTTCCACCGGAATACTCCATCATCCTTTGCATAAAAAAATAAGTATTATAATAAGTGAGCATGCAAATCAAGAAAAGGGAGAAATAGACCATGCAAATTGAAGTTTAAAATAGTTTGCTTTTATTTTTTTCATGCTTGATTAATTTATGCAGGGACATTGCTAGCCTAACTTGATAATGACAAACTCATCCTTATAAATGAGACACATAAGTCAAATAATGATTATTAGAATAGCACTTAGTCCACATGAAAAGTTTATTTTTTTTAAAAAAACATTAAAGTTGTAAATTTTGACGCAACTACTAAATTAAAAAACAGTTAGTAACATTAAGCATAAAGGATTGATTAAAATACCCCTTTTTTGGTAACACAGACTACTTTATCTCTTTTTTGTATAATGAGTACTTAATAATTGCACCATTTCCTGGAGCAGTAAGGGTAATATTTTTTATTTTTAAAATCTTGGAGTAATAAGGGTGGCATTGTTTAAAATAAAATTGATGCCTACTTGATTTTTAAAAAAATGATAAATAATTTGGAATAATTTTTTAATCGACTAATTAAAGTGATAGATAAAAAGACCAGAAGGAGAACCTTTCAAAATTTGATTATGTAGAACTTTAATCATATTTCCTAATGAATTTATACATCTTGAGAAAATTGAACATATTTTTTGACGGTCGGATTGGATTTAAAAAGGATTATAATATCAAATCGATAAATATTATACTTTATTTTTACCACTAGTTATGACGGTATTTGAATTAGAGGTGTTAAATGAATGAATTGGCTCAAATTATTGCACATGCCAAAATAAGTTGAGCTAATGACTAAGTTGTCACCCACCCACCAAAACTTACTCGAGATGAAATGAGTTGGACTAAAATGAAATAAAAAATGATCATAATCCAAACCGTTTAATTCTTATTAAATTTTAAATTTTTTATTTGTTTTCTTTATAATTTGTTTGAGCATCTACTAAAACTCTTTTTTCTTACATTATATAAGTTATAACTATATATTACTTAGTAACTCAGTTGGTTTGTTACCTGAACTCTCACCTTGTTGGTGAGGGTTCGATTCCTCACATTGTAATCTCTTCCCCATTTCCCCTCCCCCTACCCTCAATTTAAAAAATGAAAATCTCTTTTAAAAAATACTTAATGGATTAAATTAAACGAGTCAAAATAAATTAAGTTAATAATAAAATAAATATATTATTAACCTATCTAAACTTAAACTTTGAAGTTTGAATAAACTTTAAACTTAAACATGTGCCTATGTCAAAGTTCATAAGGAAGTGGGGTGATTGGTTCTTTGTCATGTTCGAACATGACACTTACATGGTAAATAGATAAGAAATAAAATAGTGTATTTGATATAAGTTATAATTTTTGACGTAATAATTAGTGCGTGATTCTAACAAGTGGTATCAAAATCAAGTTCATGGGTTCGAATTTCAAAAGGATCATGTTGCATGAGGCATGTGTTGATAGACTTAGACACTTAGTTGGACATGATGTTTCTTCTTTTTTTTCAAAGAAAAAATGAAGAAAAGAGAAGGAAAAACTTCCCTTCTTGTTCTTTCGTAAAACCATACTAGAAAATACAGTGACATTATAACATGAATGGAAAGTTACGTGTCACTAAAATTTTTTCTTAGATGACATAATTCTTTTTATTTTTATTTTTATTTTTGATGAAAGTGTAGTTGGACGAAACAACTTTACTCTGCATTTATGTTTCAATGTTTTCTTACTTTTAAACAAAAAGTGTAACTTCTCGGTCAAAATCAATAATGTTATCTTTTAATAAGGGACGGAGCTAAAGAGAAAGCTATTTAATTTTTAAAAAATTTAATAGGTTTGGTCATATTTTATATTTATATAAAAAATTATTTTAATATAAATAAATAATTTATCTAAAATTCAATAATATATCTTTTTATTGTTAAAATTTCAAAATCGATTTCAATAATATATCTTTTCACAAACTTAAAATTCTGATTCTAACTCTATTTTTTATAATCTTTTTCGTTCATGTTGGGACTACCATTTACAACTTAATGGTAGTGTTGTATGATTGATATTGGGGGAATCACCAAAAAATGTGGTAAACAAGTGAATGAGGTTGTTTTTTCTTAATTTTAAACTTTGAGTATGAAAAAAATCTTTACTGAAAAACATTATCCTCAAATGATATCTCCTCAATGTGAATTTAAATAAATCAAACTCAAATATAAATTATATCGAGCGGCAAATAAAAAACTTTAAAAATAAAAATGAGAAGGTTGGGGCATGGGAGCATGCACCATGTGATAATGGGATAAATGTAAGGTCAACTATATATATGGAGGGAACATGATGATTTGTTACTTACTATGTAATGGGTTTCTTACTTATTATTTGGAAAAGACCCCATTATAACTATACCATACAATTAAAAGTACCTTTTGTCGATCGATTTAATCGAAAAATATTCAATGACGCGTGTATTAAATCATATTAATTAATTTATTATTATAATAATAATAAATAAATGACAAAACAAAGGTGAGGATGCATATTAATTCATCCTAACTAAAAAATGAATTTTATTTAATATAAAAATATATGTCACGCACTTAATTACATCCGTTAATATATTTTTTCAATCACTATTTCGTTATATTCACCTTGTGCAACAGTCCCCACTAGAAATATTTATCAATTTAAAAGTTCATGATATATTAATTTTCTTACTTTTATCTTTGTAATATATAGTAGTAATTATTTTTGAAGACTAGACATCTTAATTATAAAGTAAATATTCAATAAGAAAATATTATATCTTAAGATATATATAAATATGAGTAAAATAGTCAAGTGTCACTCATTTTTCTTATGAGGTATGTAAATGAAAAACACGACAAATAGAAAAAATAATTAATAGAGAGAGAGTTAATGTAGAAATATGTTGTTGTAGATTTCATTTTCAAGTGTTGAAATGAAATGTACATTACATTTTGTCGGGCCAAACTAATTAATACTCCTTCTATAATTGAATATTGTCCATAATGGAGGGCCAACTTAATTCCCTTGTTTTTAAAAAAAATAAAATATATATATAATTTTTAAAGGGAAATGAGAAAACAAACAAACAAAAATATAGTTGTTTCTAAAATTTTGAATCTATCATTTTTTTATTTCTCTGTTATTAGTAAATTTTTATTTTAGTTTTTATGATATTCAACAAAAGTTATTTAATTTTTAACTATTTTAAATATATATATTTTTAGCCCTTTTTGTAGAAAATTATGTTATAATTTTAATATTTTTAAAATTATATTAGCGTTCAATATGGAGTGAACATTTTAATATGGAGGTATGTAATTTTTAACAATTCATACTTAACATAGAAAATGAGTAGCTAAGTGGTGAAATAATTGATAATTATGATAAAACTTATGAATATTTACGAGCGAAGAAATCAAAAGTGAACATTTTAATTAATTGAATGTAACAACCTAATTCCATCGTTAGAGAAAAGCCAATGGGGAAAGAATTGGAGCCAGAAGTTTTTTGAGTAGTAACTTGGAATTTCCTAGCCTAGTCCAGATTAGGACGAAATCGGAGTCAGACGAGTCTAGAGAAATCTGGTAACAATTGGGTGATCTAATTATGATTTTGATCACATGAGTAGATAGCTAAGACATTAAGGAACCCGTACGACTTTACAGAATTGAATTCGGGCGAGTAGAACTCCTGAAACTGATCTTAGCGTGAACGGGTATGTTCTGAGTGTCATGGGATGAAGGTGTGTTGTGAAATGGGGGCTTGTAATTCAAATTCCAACATTCTGTCTCCGTGCATGCCGCTGTAGCAGGACAGACACGGCTTAAGTCAGAAATAAAATCCCAAAATCGTTTTATTCTGCAAGTTTCGACCTTGAGAGCTAGGAGACGACCCTAGGTGCTTTCTTGACACTTTTCCACCACTCTTTAGGCTAAATGTAAGGTTTTAACTCCCCGAATCCATTTTTTGATCCGTAGAATGTAAATTCGTGGGTGATTATCGATGGGGGAGGGTTTTGATCTAGAAATTATGGTGGAAATAGCCCTAATCTGGGTATTAGGATCATGGGTTTGGTCTAGGATTATTGGGTTTGTTATAATTCGGATAATTAGACCTTTGATTGTTGATTGTTGATCTTTGCGTATGTTAATTGTTTGTAGACCTAGAACAAGCGGAAAGAATTCAAAAATGGAAGATTCAAGTGCCTTAGGGGATTTCAAGCTTGGATTCGAGGTAGGTGATGGTTGTGATTTCATGTTCGTGTGATATATGTTTGTAATTGCTCATTATAATGCATGTATGTATGCGAATGTTGCATTATTGATCACCCTAATCGTAAATGAGGATAATTGAATAATTGTATGTCATGAATCACCTCTTTGTTGTATGATTGTGAGAATATACATTGTGATTGTGATTGTGGTTTATTGAATGGATCGGGTGTTACGTTTCGACCCACTAACTTGGATCGGTTGCCACGTTCCGACATAAATATGGAATCAGTTGCCACGTTCCGACATAAATGTGGGATCGGTTGTCACATTTCGACATAAACATTGGATCGGATACCACGAACCGGTACACTAACAATTTGGGTTTGGGTTCCATGAGAGGACTATTGAATTGGGTTCCATGAGAGGACCCATTGAATTGTGTTGTGTATCTACTTGTGATGATTACGTTCATAACTAATGATGATTGATATTGGAAGACTGTATGTTGCTCTAAAAATGATAACCAATGTGTATTATTGAGAACGTGGAATGCTACATTGGTCCTGAAAAAGATGACTAATATTCTATATGTTTGGTATATTCTTGTTCTATAATGTTGTGGTTACTTGCATTTGTTTCACTTATTGGGATAACCGCATGATCCTACCAGTACACTGAGGTTGTGTATTGATACTGCACCTACTTGTTCTTTGTTGAGTACAGGTCATCTTCAGATAGCTATTAATAAACCTCAGCTAGGTGACTGTTGAGCGTGATCGGATTCAAGGGTGAGCCAGTTCTTTCAGGCTACCATGGATCTTTCTTGTTTAAGTCCACTCTTTTCGGACACAAACTATTTGTTTAAAGTGTTTGTTTAATTTCGGGGTTGTACCCCTTGTTCTTAGACTTGTCGCTAGTTTATTTAAACCTTCGGAGTTTATGGGAACTCTATATAATTTCTGCATTTAAACTTGCTTCCGTATCTTTAAATGCCTTAGTTTTTGGTTGAGTTGTAGTAATGATTCTCCCACCGGAGGGTTAGTGTGGGTGCCAATCACGACGATCTGGATCGTGACATTGAAGGTCAAATATATTCAGTTATATATCAGAATGACTTAAAATCAAAATTAATCGATAACTAAGGAATGAAAAGAACTACTAACCCCTTCAATAAACAGAGTTATTCTTTGTTAGAATACCACGAACATTATTCTTTTTTTCCGACAAGTTAGATTAAAACTTTTGGCATGAAATAAAAAACCATTGCCATCATTATTAGATAAAATAATATGACTATTTACTTGTACTACGATCTCTCATTCTAGCATAATTTATAGATTAGTTTTTACCAATAAATAAATAAATATTATTTCCTAGTATAACCCACTGTTTGTAATTAGTAAATATAATTAGGAGGATCTATTTAATCTTAAAATTAAGTTGTAATTAGTCGTATTTTTAATCCAGATATCTACGTATGAGTAAGGTGTTATTCCCCAAAATTTTTTATTTATATAATATTTAAAAATTCAAATTAATAATAGAATTTTTTTTTTACATTGATATTATAATTTTTCAAAATCCACAATGCGTAAAATTATGTATTACTTAAAAAAAATGTTTTTTTTCGTACAAAATTTATATAACTAATATAATAATTTATGCAATTCTCAGTTAGTTATGCGAGGTTTTATATTAAAAATTAAATGTTACTATATTATTAATTTTAGTATATAACTATATAAGAATCTAAGTAATACTATACAAGATAAAATGTGGAATAAGAATAAATATTACATTAACAAGACGTGGATAAGAGTATCTAAAGATACAAAATATTGTTTTTAGTTTAAGCGACCCAATATAAGTAATTCTTCTTTAATTTTATTATGGCTCCATCCATCTTTAAATAGTAAATATTCTATGTATTATATATTATTATTCGTCTAGCAATGAACCTATTTGAAGTGGCCCATTTCGTACCCGAGAAGTCTATGTATGAATAAAGATTGATTTTACTTCCTCACCTAGCTGCATACTCCACAAATATCAACTTAGAATAGTTAGCAAAGACAATCTTTCGTTGAAAGTCATTTCAGGGAACTCAATTAGTAGTGTTGTCACGTCACTCGGCTCACTTCGGTTGCAAAGACTTTCTCCTTAGGTGCATGTCTCAGCAACATGATTATTCACATGATTATTTTATATATTATTATTTAGTGCATATACATTTTTTGCATTAAAAAACTCGAATAGCTAATTCGTAAACCAACTACCTTTATTGATTTATGGTTAAAAAGAAACTCGAAAAAAAATACTAGGAAAGATAATATCTTTGATACCTCAATTATTGATAAATTCAAATTTTAGTTATTGTGATATATGATTATTAGTATATCTAATCTTCAAAAAATAAAAACATGTGTTTTCGGTTCCTTTAAATAGGAAATTTGTTATATCTAGATTATTTTTAAAATTATTGTTACTTTAAAATATGAAATAGCAATTTAACCTTAATGTAACAAATGTGCAATTGAATTATGTAACTATTATTAATTTGTAAATTTATAAATATTCACAATTAAAAATATTAACAATGTACATATCAATTAATTAAAAATTAAACATGATTAATCCAATATCACAAAAATTAAAATTTACTAACAACATAAAGATCAAATTAAAATGCTATTAACTCAATATACTATTAATGATTTGGACTTTAGGTAGAAGGGGGAGAGGTGAGGTATATTTTCTTATATTATGATGTAATGTCACTAAATCGATGAAAAAATTCAGAATGCACCACTTGTCGATATATATATATATATATATATGGTTATTTCCATGTGGTATTAGAGTATTGATTTCCCATGCCTACTACATTCAAAAGCATTTTATAACATCAATTTATTTTTGTGTGCTAAGACATAAAAGGGAATATTCATTGTATAAGCATGGACATCAAACTATTATGTAACCTTAAAAGGAAAAAAAAACACATACTCTCCCTATCCCAAAAAAATATTACTATATTATGTAGGAAGTAAACTAATAATATAGCTTTATTAAATTTTTTTAAGGGTAATTTGGCAATCAAATTGTGATACACAATATATTTTTGTACTTTTTAAAATAAAAATTAAATGTTTAAATTTTTTACAGAAAATTACTGGTATTGACTTTCATAAATCGTATGTTTAAAGTCAAAAACTCAAAATATACTATGTTACATATGTTTAGAAGTATTTGATAGAATATGCATATTTAGCCATCAAATTTAGTTATTTTTATGTAATATTAAAACAAAAAAACAATGTATGAATTTCATATTGAAAATTCGACATGTTGACTTTCATACATTCGTGTATTTTGATCATTTTCTTTGAGAAAAATGGAGTATATTTAAGGGATAAGGGTCTAAAAAATACCTCAACTTTGGTCGGATTTGCTGTTGCGATACTAAACTTTCATAAGGACCTATTACCTCTCTAGACTATTTAATACTGTATTTTTATCCCCTGAACTATTTAATAGTGTATTTTAAAGGTATATATGTGTCAACGTGGACACATTACTATTTATAATTTT
>NW_006239106.1:257576-262001 GCF_000226075.1 Solanum tuberosum
GCGGTATTAATTAGTCTAGGGAGGTAATAGGTCCTCATGAAAGTTTAGTATCGCAACAGCAAATCCGATCAAAGTTGAGGTATTTTTCAGACCATTATCCCTATATTTAAAGTCAAAACATACTATATTAGATATATACTTGTATAGTGACCTCCTTGAAGATGGTTATTTAGAAATGTAGGAAGAAATAAATCTACTACAAATGTGAACCCCTTCAAATTAATTAAGATATATATATGTCAATCTAATTAAAAGATCTAGTTGTCCCAAACAAGAATAAGAGACAAAATTATACTAATAATTAAAGCTTAATTAAGTTGTCCCCTATGTCTTTATAGAATTTGAAGGGGCATTAGGTAGGGAGGGAAGTTGAGATTAGGGTGGACAAAAAGGCACCCAAAGTACACAAAAGATCAAATATATTAGTATTAAAATTGCCAAGTCCTGAAAAAAAACAGCTTTAATATATAGTAGTTATTACCCAAAAAAGGGAAATCTAAAATAAGATAACATTAGTGGATAGAATGTGCTAATTAATATAATTACTTATCAACTTTTTAATATCATGTCTTTTCATGCTCTTGAGAGGACTAAATACTTCTATTGACTTAACCATAGAGGCTAATTAAAGGTAATCAATCTAGCTTTTGAAACCTCTTGGACATTCCTAATGCATGAGAGTATTTGTAATTGACCTGACTGAATTCACGTTGAAAAATCTTATATTAGATGTAAAATGTTTTCCAACAAAAGTAGTTTTGTATTCATCGAGGTCGAGTCGAATCTTAAATCTCTAATTAAGAATGAAAGAGTATTTTTCACTGCACCACATTCGTTATTTAATGATTTGAAGTATTACTAGTAAGGTTCTTATGCACCCTACTGTCCTACATGAATGACAACTAATTAATCCACTTATAATAATCCTCTCAATTAATTAGGTGCGAGCTTGATAAGAATACGTACGCTGTTTTATTATTTTATATACTAAAAATGGATTGTTTTATAGTATCTATGTACTAAAAAAATCATATAATTTTATGTGATGTTTGATTAAACACGAATGTCAATAAATAAAAAAGGAGTTTTGAAGTACAATCTTTTTTTGTACGGGGGGCGAGCGCTTCCTACCAAAGTTTTTTTCATACATAAGGCTCAAATCGAAGACCTCTAGTTAAGGGAGGAGCAATCCCATCTACTGTACCTTATTTATGGGTTGGTGAAGCACAATCTTATTATATACGAGGTACCAAAATTATCCTTACTATTATTTTGATAGATACTAAAGATCTGCATATCTGTTTTTCTTCTTTTCTTAATAAAAAGTACAGATTTTATATCAAAATGAAGTTCCAATAAATCATGTCAACTTATAATGAAGTTCAAATAAATCATGTCAACTTATATCGAAATGAAGTTTCAATATTATGACTGTGGTGTTTGGACCAAGTATCGTGCATTTTGACTTATAATTTTACAGAATATTTTTGCACATTTCAACTAATTTCAAAAGACAACTGTCACCTCCTATCAATAACAAGTATTAGGTAACTCTTAATATTACTTTCTTTTCAAATATAGAAATATCTCTTCTGCTCTTTTTAACAAATTAAAAAACTAATCAAGAAAGTCACTTAAAATGAGAGGTATATAAGTACTATTTTCAAAGTCAAACTAAAATGTTGATATTAGGCACGTAACTTCGTAGAACTTATGTGGCCTCATTTTATGTATTGCCTTCCAAAGATTTTAATTATTTAATTACAATGATCTTACTTTTTAAATTATAACTTCTATGACCATATAATAAATATTAAAGCCGAGGGTGTACTACTTGTTTCCTTTTGGTCTTTCTTTTGGATATAAGAAATGATTACTTGTCTTTTAAGCCAAAATTACTGTTCCTTTTATCTTAAAAATTAAAGTACAAGAGATTAACTCATAATCTTTAAACTTTGGCATTTTTCCATTTATTCATTGATCACTTTATGACTAGACCAAGATTACATTAAGCATATAGTACACGTCAAAACTATATTTCTAATTGATTTCTTTTTTTTTTCTAGGTGTAATTGATAACATTTTAAGTATAAGCAGATTTACAATTTGAATTTAATAATATAATCATTGAATTTATGGACCATTTGAATTCTGAATAATTGATAATGTTTTAAGGATTAGATAGATTCACAGTTTGAATTATATGAATTTGAGATATCATTGAGTTATTGATTCGAAATTCAATATTTTAACATATACTTCTTAACACGTAAGAATCTTAGCTAAAAGTAATTTTGTATTTGACTTAACTCATCATAGCTTATATTGTACATTCATATCAATTGTAAAAGCATGTTTATCTTGCAATGTATATTTTGACGAAATGAAATTCTATATATACGTGTTTAAACTTTAATCATCTTACCACGCAATTAGTCATTTATTCGTATTAAAAACAAGGGATAATTGTACATAATGGCAAACTATTAATGAAAAATAAATACAGTAGCTACCGTTTCATTTATTTCCTTTAAGGAGCAAAGTTTGGGTCAGTTTGCTATTAATGAGCCCCACTGATTTGTATAAGTAAAAAAAAAAGTTGACGTTATTCTCTTCCTTTTATACAATATCTTCTTCTCGTTTATATCTCTTATTTCCTTCAATTTCTCCCAAATTTTCTCCCCAAAATTAGTTTGAAATTTCAATCTCCACCAGCACGTTCTCAATCGCGGTTTCAAAATCCCTTCAAAAATTTCAGGTACCGCCAAAACTTATCTCAATCGATTAGTTTAAATATTTGTCTATTTTTTTCAGTTTTTTCAAGCTATTTTTCACATCAGTTCATAATCCATACAGAGTTTTCCTTCAAACAATGGATGCCCAGTCTCCATCTAAAAGATTCACAAGAGGTATACCCTTGCATGTCGAAAATAGTGTTGAACGCCCATCGTTTTCCTTGGGTTTAACTCAGGATTTTGGGGAGGTTGCAGGTTCAATGTCCAAATCCAAATTGAAAAATAACCCAATCAGCTTGGAGGGAATGAGTGCAAAATCGAAGCAATCCAACATCAAAATTGTGAAGGGAGGTAAGAAAGATCAGTTTGCTGCTGGGTCAAGTATAAAAAGGAAAGAAAAAACAACTAATTATACATAAGAGAATGCAAAAAGAAAGGAAGTTGTTGTTTCTGGCTTATTGGAGCATGATGAGGTATTTGTATAATCATTATTTTTGTATATGTTACGATTTTATATTTTTCTTATATTTTATGTGTTGATTCATGTCTTATAACTGTTTGTTTATACAGTTTTATATAGTCACTATGTTAATATGCAAAGTTAAATGTATAGAATAGAACTATTTAACTATACATACAAGGTAAACAATTATACATTTGAAATTGGTTGTATAATGTATAATATATATACAGTATAAACATTTATACAGTTTTGTGCATTGTTTTATGTATAAGTTTTTTCATTTGTATAAGGATCCTATTTGTATAATGTTCCTTTAGACATATACAATTCCACAGTTTTTCTAATGTATATATATATATAAACTGTATATATGTTTTTACATTTGATTAAGGAAACATTTTGTATAATGAATATGTCAATATGAACATGTCTATATTTTGCAGCTTGTTTTTAAGAATATAACTCCAACTCCAATGGAACTCAAGATCCTTGAATTACCTCCTGAGTATGTTCAATCAGATCCATCTCCAACAGAAACAACAGCTGCAAATGCTTCGGACAATGATCACATTTGTATCAACACCAAGTTGTTTGTAATGTACAGTAATGTATTTGTTTGTATAAACTAGCTACCTGATTGCATTTGACCTCACAGTTCTATATTGAAATCTATTTTCAATTGCATAATTTTCCATCCCATATTTCAATGCGGCTTTGTTCTTATACACTTGGTCAATCTCCACGTACTTATTACAAAGATTTGAAATGACTCTATCGCAGCTCCCTAACCCCAAGACACAAAGCGGCTCTATCGATTCACCAATTGACAGCTGCCTAGTCTCAAAATCAGCAATACCATCATTACAAATTGATGTAACCATATCATTCTCCTGATTTGAACTTTCACACAGTTCAGTGATATTGCTACTATTATCCATTTTGCTTATACAAATTGGATACTTGTTGAAGTCATCTGCAGCCTTTTTAAGCATGATATACACTCTAACACCCATGTCGTTGTGAATCAACATTGGCGTTTTGCTTTCTTTAACCTTATACTCAATTTTCAGCTTAATCACATTTGTATCAACACCGAGTTGCATTGCAATAACATTATACAACTCCTTATACGATGAACTTTCTTTAAAAATCACCCCCTCAATTGGATAATCAACGTAACAATTGTCATTGTCCCATCTACCGGAATGCATAACCAAAATAGCTAAT
>NW_006239106.1:262114-266013 GCF_000226075.1 Solanum tuberosum
AATTATACATATCTTACTGAATCATATCTAAAAACCTACACGTATAAACTCTAAGCAAATATACAAATTCGAACATAAATATTACTGTGAAATAAGCGAATCTCCAATCACAAATTCAAAATAATCAACAATTTCATCCAAAAAATTTCCAGATCACAAATTTTTCTAGATTACAAATTAACTAATCAAATCATAAGCGTTAAACTCTATTTCGAACAAAATATACACCTCTCAATATACATTCAACTTAAATTGATGATAGTTAAAAAGGAAATCTGATTTTGAATACATGTTGAACACCATCTTCGACAAAAAAAAAGAAGCAAAATCAGAGTATGTTTTCGTCATGAAATTGCCTCTTGTTGCTATCTCTACATTCTAATGATCTCGATTGTTTGTATTGCACCATCAATAGCTTGATCGATTTTTCTGAATTGAGTTACAATGGAGTTCTTAATGTTGAAGACGACGAAGAAGGAAGGGAATTCGAATGAAACAGAACGTGCGTGACTTTAATGATTTTTTTCCTTTTTTTTCTAACTGAAATTAATGTCTTTTTATTTATTTTTTAAAACAGTCAAAATGTATTTTAAAAAAAAGATTGACAGAAAGACATATCCGTAGCAAACTAAAATTTTGCTACGGATTGCAATTTTATAAAGTTTGCTATAGCATACAATTAGCAATTTTTTATTTGCTATACGTAAAATTTTCTCTAAAAACAACTCAACTCTTTTATACAAAAAGAAGAACCTTCTCTTAATTTATTCTACTTAATTATATATGCTATTAGAATTTTTTTTATGAATCATGATAGTATCTCACTCCCCATAAGCACAAATCTATTTTGAAGTTTTTTCTTCTTAAACTATATATGAAATTTATCATCTTAAAAATAAGATAAGTTATCTATTACATAAATATTTGATCTGAATCATAATAATATAAATATATTTGACGTTACACTCTTTTTTTTTTTCTTTCTTTCTATTATTAAAGTTACTTTTACTAATTAAATTTGTCCAATAAACAAGTTTTCCTTCTCTAAAGTTGCAAGCACTTAACTCCAATTGAAAGACGTGATATTTTTAATTTCTTATTCAATAATTGAAAGTAGGTACTCCATTAGGGGTTAGAATATTTATTTTATTTCAAAATAAATAAAGTATTACGTATCATTTTATTTTTAAACTTGTTTGTAAATTTAATTTAATTAAAGAAAAGTCATTGAAGCAACACATTTTGCTTCCGTCACAACTCACAACAACCATTTCAAAATGCCCAAATATTGACGATCCTTTTCACGCTCCCATGAATCACGTGAACTACACGCGCATGTTATTTATAATTATACATTAGTTAATTACGTATTACATAAAATAATACAAAAATTGATTCATACCTTATATAAATTTAAATCATGCAAAAATGTAAACTAGTAACCACACACTGTAACTGATGTGCTGAATATTTATACTTAACAGCAACTAAAATGTTATTTATATCAAATATGCTTAACATTAGTTTTCATGATCATTAATTAAAGGTATTTAAAGATAATCATTCCTTTGACTAAGAGGTACATAAGAGTCGAAATACTTCACTTTTGATGTAAAATTAATATTCATTCTTTAATTTAATTATTAAATTTGCATATGTTTGGAAAAATGACAATCAAAGATAGAACTATTTTCACTCTTCAATAAATGATATTGTCATATAAAACAAGGCAAAAACATAAATTCTTCATACAAAAATTGAAATATTTATAATATTTACCTCATGCATTGGTGAAAATTGGTCTCATTATTAATAGGAAGAATACTAACACCTTGTTTGGATGGTTGTTATCCGTTGGTTGTTACCTGTTAGTTTAAGTACAATGTTTGTTTTGATTGTTAATTAAATTTTAATTGTATCGTAACGTTTAAATTCATCGTTAGGTAATAATGAAAATACTCATTTTGTGTAACGACCTATTTGGTGTGATACCGCTACCTTAGTATTTAATAATAACAATTATATTTATTTTACCCTACCTTTTCTTAATAGCTCCACCTAGTATCCTAATTTTCTTATAGGTTTATCATTCAAATTATGAATGTGTGACATTATGTAATGAAGAAAAACGATACAATCAATCCAAACGTTGTATTCATTAAAACAATACCGTACAATGTAATACAACACAACACAATACGATACAATACATTATGAAGCAATACGTAACAACCGTTCAAACCAAGTAGTGTAATACTAATAATAATAAAAAGAAGCAAGGAGAACAAAAATGAGAAAAACTCACCCACACTTAATGCATGCATCAATTTTACTTAAGTAGCTCTAAGAAGTAAGAACTATTGAATGATTAAAAGTTAGGAATTCCCTAAAAGTTATTTTAAGCTCAATGACAAACAAATTTAATTTTCGATATAAAAGATTGAGCTAAAGTAATTGGACTTGTAGCTTGTTGGACAAAGCTTTGATAAAAGAGAGAAAATTTAAGCATTATTTGGATGGAAGAATATATCGATATTCGATAATATTGGATTGCCTAATGGTCAAGGGGGGTTGGTATATAAGATAAAAATAATAATTTCAAAATAAAATTTAAATTAATTCTATTTTATGTTCGATTTGAAATAGTGTAATTAATTTTATTAAATGATGAAACTATTATTCATATAAAATAAAATAATTTCATAAATATCCCAACCTTGTTCATACCTAGTTTTCTTTCATTAAACAATGAATATTATTATTGAGTTTTAAATATATATTTTTAAGCTGCACTGTAATCAAGTACTAATAAAAATACAATACATAAATATATATTTAAATTTGGCAATAACCAATAACCAATAACCAATAACTAGCCGCTTCAATTTTGAATATGCATATTCAGATATTTTAATTTTTTTTTCTCACTATGTTAGTTGAAACACTTTAATTTATAAAACAATTATTTAGACACTTATGAAATTTATGTGTCATGTCAACATTAATGAAACACTAAAATATTTACTTGTCCAATAAAACCTAATTTAAGTATTTGTTTATGCCTACTAATAAATATTCATATATTTTTTTAGCACATATCATGCCGCTTACTTGTCTTATTCACACTATATACTATATGGATGGAAAGAAAATATTTTTATAACACCAATGACATTTATAATCTTGGTATATTCACAAAATACGAGTAAATTTCTTCTTAAAGAACATTTTTTTTTGACAGAATTTGAATCTAAATTGTTAACTTCTAGGGCAAAGTTTCTCTAGACATATATAAAAACAAAATTTATTTCCATGAATATTCTAGAATCCAATTATCAATTCATTAACTCTATTAATTAAACTAACATAAACCCTCAATTGTTTTAGTTTATTTATGCAATATGACAATATTACAATATTGTTCCTTTGAAATATAGGAGATAGTGAAATGGTTGGAATTCCTATTATTTTTAATGAGTTTGAGATTAGTTGATTTGAGCTTTGAGTATCATTTTTTTCTAGAAATAAATCCTGCAACATACAGATCGATCGCCCCAAGCTTTGTGAATGAAAAAAATCCTTTAAAAATAAATCATGTAATACGCAAGTCCAGATTAGTTGATCTGAATCTTGGGAATGATTTTTTCCCCCTGAAAATGGATCCTATCATGCGTGAGTTTAAATGATTCTACTCGAGCTATGAAAATGAAAACAAACACCATTAAAAGCAACTAATTAATTGAATTTCAACGTAGATTCCGAACATTATACTAGTAAAAAGAAATGGAACATTGTTTTATCCTTGATGTCACCACCATGCCAGCTAACACACAATTGTTTTTTAAAATGGCTACATCCTAAATCTTACCGTCTGATGGCGCGTGCAGCCATTAATGGCC
>NW_006239106.1:266689-301879 GCF_000226075.1 Solanum tuberosum
TACCCCTAACCCCCACAAAGAAAAAGACTTTTTTCTTTTTCTTGTTAAAATAGTGGAAAAATGACAAGTTCTCATTCTCAAGATTCTAATCTTGTTTCAACTGTAGCACATGATAGCAACAACAATAATATATGTATGTATTGGTATAGATACCCATTAACCCCATTTTCAAACATACACATGTAGAAATTTTCTCTCTTTCTTTTTCTCTCTCTCTTTGTGTATACAAACTTCATACATATTCATATATGCAAAGTGAGTGATCTTTTTTTTGGAGAATTGGGTATTGCTTTATTGATTTGATGGTATTGGAATTTTGATTTTCAAGATTCCATTCAATTTTTCTTCTGTGGGTGTTTAGAAGGATTTAGGCTTTTAGAGTTTTGAAGTGGGGAAAAAAAGGTTTCTTGAAGACTTTGCTGTTGTTGGCTTTAAGGTTAGTTTACCTTTCTCTGCTCTACTGTTTTTGTTTGGTATGAAATAGTAAATCTTTTTAAGCATTTAATGAATGAAATGGGTAATTTTGATTTGTTGTTTGAAGTTTTATATCCATATTTGGTAGTTTTTTTAAACCCCTTTAGTTCAAAATTGAGTCTTTACCAGAAAAGTCATCCTTTTTGTTTATTGTCTGATTGGTTAGAAATTTGTGAAATGAAGCAGCTATAAAGGTTTAAATAAGTTACTAGCTTGTTTGACCTTTCACCCCTTTTCTCTGTAAGGCTTGAATTGAACTGTACTCTTGCCTGAAAAACGTAATAGTTAGAGACTTTTTTCATGGTATCTACTGATTTAGTTTTATGTAGTGCATGATTTTTGGACAAGAAATTTGAGAAAATAAAGCTGTTTTAAATTGTTTTTGGGTGTTAAATTGAACTCATTTTGATTGTTTCTTAGACTTTGATGATATTCTTTGGTTTGTTGAGTTCGAATTCAAGGGAAGGTCAACTCTTTTTGATTGGCTTTAGCTGCTGAATTTGCTCAATACATGAATCTAATGTTGATCATCTTGGTTTGTTGAATTCGTTTCGCTTTCTTTCTTTCAACTCCTTTCTTGGATGGTCAGGGAACAAACATACACCAAAAAAAAGGATAGGGAGTTGTTGCAATGGCCTGTTATTGGAAGTTGATGATAAAAAAAATTACTTGTAATTGATGTTTTTACATTCGTACTCAAAATTATAGATGCTAACTCCCACAAGGTTTTTTTTCTTTAGCCGCGATCACTTTTGGAATCAAATCTATGTTTTCTCCGTCTTGCACACCTCCTCATTCCCTGGATTGAAAGTAGTTTCTGGTCATATCCTGTTGATACCTTTGTGGAATTGTTTTTCTGTCAACGGAGAATGGAATACCATGGATTTGATCTTCTGGAAATCATTGAGATGTGTGAGAATTATGTGGGAAAATAATCATTACCAGAATGTGTGTTTGAGGATTTATGTACCTGGAAATTTAAGATCTTTGTTTCTTTGTGCCCCTCACCTCATGACAATATACACACAATCTATTCCAATGTTACATATTTTGCTTTTGCAAGAAGTGCGGCTTATCATCTAAACTAATACTGATGTATGTCTATTGGATTAGATAATATTGGTACTAGTGGTGTAAAAGAAATTCAGTATTCCTTGTAATTTTCTGTGGATTTTGTTCCTTGTAATTTTCTGGTGCTTCTCATTTCTTGCCTCTTTCTTTATGTACCATAAAAATTAGCATATGCCATTGTCTAAGTCCTTGGCAATTATTAACTGGCTTGTTTTTTTAAAATGGCAGTCCAAAGGCAATGAATTCAACATATACTCAATTTGTTGCCTCTAAAAGGATGGGTATATGTGACCCAATCCATCAGATTGGAATGTGGGGAGATTTCAAAGGTAGCAGTTTCCCAGATACCTTGATTCTTGAAGTCGAGAATTGCCTAGAGAACGAGATGCCTATTATGGAGAAAAGACTAGAGAATGAGGTACACTTTTTTCCATTTGACTTTTATTTTCACATCTTTCTTTATTTTAGTTATGCAGCAAAATATGCTAATTAACATATTATATGTCTAGATAGAGGAACCATCACAAGTGACTGTTGGAACGTCTAACAGATATGAACCTGAAACAACTAAACGTATTGATAAGGTAAATATATTTTCTAAATTTGTGTGCTTTTCTTTTTACCCAACTCCCAGTGGGTATTTGTTAAATGATGGTGGTGATGGTTGGATCACTGCCATGTATTAAAACCCTCTTTTGTTGAGAATCACCATTCTCATGCGCAAGGAATCATTTTCCTTGTGAGAAATTTTTATTCTGCAATATATTTACTTTTTCTCAGTTATTTGGGAAAGAAAAAATCAATCATTAATGTCGTGAGTACTAAGTTGGCTTGAGTCATATCTTCAATATCTTTGTTCCTTTTTAGTGAAATGGAACTAAGGCCACTACACATGTATTGTAAACTTTGCCAGAGCTGTGAGTCTTTGGATTCCTGATTACGCCGCATTTATGTATTTGAGGGGTCTTTGTATCCTCACATATGATTTTGAGCTCTTGCGTTTGTTAAATTTTGATGTTGTGCTATTTTAAGAGCCTGATATTGCTGCTTTGTAACTGACTATTGGTGGAGAAAATTGAGGTATGAGGTGTGGTAAGTGTTTGCAAGATTGTTGCGGTATTAGATGCCCTTAGCTTAAGAAGATGAACTAGTCAATCTTCTCGTTCAGCATACCAGGTATCAGGTTATGAAGATAGAGAGCAGTAAAATTAATCATGAGAATTGTTGATGAGAGGGAAGGTGAAGAAAATGGGTTGAATACTGAACTTTCGCAACAACTTTCATATCTACAATAGCATATGGTAGTATGGTTAAAAGACCTTAATTCGACTAGAGCGTTAAGATTCCTTTCTTTTTTCTTGCTGCTTTCAGAGGGAAATGAATGAAGAAAAAGGGGTTCACTGGAGTTTGTTTCATGAAAATGGTTTTATTTATCTTTTTGTTCACTTGAAGGTCTTTCTTCTCTATTATATTTCATAGTATCAAAGCCAACAAGAGAATTATGGTGCTAAAAAAGAAAATCCAAAACCGACTTGTTCAAAAAATCAAACAGTTCCTGTCTGTTTTTTTTCCATTTTATGACCAACGAATCCTTTTTGTTATATGCCTATACCCACCCAGTTTATTATGTTCTTGAATATGCATGTTTTGCGGCTTCCTTGCACCGATTCAAGCACTTCTTTGTAGTTTGCTTATATACTGGATTTGTATCATCTGCATGATTGCTTCAGTTTCCTGTTTCATTTTTCATTGTCCTTTTCATGGCACTGAAACCTCACATCTTTAGATAGAAATTGCTTAATGCCGTACCTTCATATACAGGTGCGTAGACGACTTGCACAAAACCGCGAGGCTGCTCGTAAAAGTCGTTTACGGAAGAAGGTATCACTTGAATTTTGTTCATTCATTACCCAGAATTTCTCTGCCATTTTGTTTCGTCTTTTCAAACCTTGTTCTGATTGAGACATAAATATTCTCAATTCACATTGTGTTACTCAGGCCTATGTCCAGCAGTTGGAAAATAGTAAACTGAAGCTTCTTCAGTTGGAACAAGAACTAGAACGTAATAGACAACAGGTAAAGGAAAATTTGCTTCTACATCTGAGATATTGGATCTTTTCTAGTTATTGATCTCAAAAACATTTTACTTTCTGGGATGAAATAATTATAACAAATCAACAAACATTTGCAACAGGGTCTGTGTGTAGGTGATGGTTTAGATGCTAGTCAGATAGGTTGCTCTGGAACCGCAAATTCAGGTGTGTAGATTGATGCTGACTTGTTGTTGATTGCTAAAAGAAGTATATTGTGCTTGGAATGATATAATACAGTTCGTGTGGATTCATTGCTCAATCTATCTGAGTATCAATAATAGTAAGTAGATTGATATGTACAAAGTGGATTTCTTGATTTGATTTTCTAAATTTTGTAAATGGAATTTGATTTTACAAATTTTTGCTCAGTAAGGATTGTAGTTTACCCCTATTTTTTGTTATTGTTGAATACTTTTTCAAATAAGCTTTGGTTGTGTATTTGCTGCTAAGCTTTCTTCTTTTTTAAAACAAATTTGATCACATCACTATTTATAAAAATTACTTGCATGAAGGCAATGTCTTAGATGGATAATTATTGAAGATGGCATGTATTTGCTTCCCTGTTGGAATTATAGTTTTCTCGTTCCTTTTAACTACACTTCTCATTTGATGAATATAATGTTCTTTAGCATTTATCGACCAGTTTTTCAATAACTAAATACTTCTCCTTCTTCCTCCTCTTGTGTTTCTCCCTCCTTACCTTGATCACTTTCTTTACCATATGAAAAATATCTTAAATGAAAAAGGGAAATAATCAAGAGAATATCTGCTAGAAACAACATATCGAAGAAAAGAGAATCTGCTACACACAACTATGATCTTTGTCGGAGTACCTTAATAACTTTTGTAAGATGCCACCAATATGATTCAATTACATGGTCAGAAATGATAGTTATATGCATGGGAACATATTCTTTTGATATTTTGATTTGCTGTAGTTGTCTTGATGCATTCTTATTATCATACCATTTGCCTTTAAATTTTCAACTTAATTCACTTTCCTTTGCTCTTCCTCTGTATTGTTTCATGTCCAATTTCTTGTTTGAAATCATGTTATTTCACTGTTAACGTAAGTCATTGTCAACCTCCGACAATACCTGTTCAACTATTGGATACCCTCATTATAATCAAACCTGATAATTTCATCCATTATGATAATATGGGTGCTCAAAATAACTTAACAAGTTCAAGATTTCCAATTTCGTGACTACCATATGATAATCCACATTTCCAACTTTGAAACCCATCCAATATACATACCCGAGACATGCATAAGCTAAGAAGAAAGTTCAAACTTACCTCAATGAAGAAAAACCCTAACCCTTCCACCTTGAGTTCTTGAGAGGCTTCTTTGAAAATCCTAAAATTCAACGATATTCATGAGTAAATCCGCGTATTAGGTGAAGAAAGCCATTGAGCCTAATGTAGTTATTTAAATTTTATTTATATCATGAAGCATGCATTGTCAAAGTCTAAGAGTGAAAGGAAATGTTGGTTCACTTGTCACAAGTTTAAGGCATCGGTGTACCGTCTCCCGCTCACCAAGGTTGGGGTGGGCGGTGACAAACTAGAATTCGAAGAGATTGTTGGCCTTTTGCTCACTTGTACAAAATCCCAGCACTATCTTTGTGCTTTTTATGAATACAATTATTACCATTTAAAAGAAATTGTCAAAAGGCCTTAGATATAGAAATTCTCGATTAGAAAAAGAAGCTTTTCCCTAACTTATGATTCTGCAGGAATAGCTTCTTTTGAAATGGAGTACGGCCATTGGGTGGAAGAGCAAGATAGACAAACAGATGATTTAAGGAATGCTCTGAACTCCCAAATGGGTGAAATAGAATTGCGCATTCTTGTCGAGGGTTGCTTGAATCACTATTTTGATCTCTTTCGCTTGAAAGCTACAGCCGCAAATGCTGATGTTCTCTACCTTATGTCTGGCACATGGAAGACATCAGCTGAGCGTTTCTTCTTGTGGATTGGGGGGTTTCGCCCCTCCGAACTTCTAAAGGTGATGATTGATCTAGTATAACTTGCCATAACAGTGTCTAATGTCATGTTCATTGAAAAATCTGTCCATTGATGATTCAGCGTTCACACATATATGCAAGTTAATCTGGGGTCACATAGGGCCACAATGCTACAATTTCACCTTAAAGTTCTGTTAAAACTTTGTCTGTGTTGTTTGGATAAATATGAATAATGGGTGATGTGATTTTGTTTGGTTAGTCCTCCCTATGTTCCTGTGGTCTTCAATAACTTATCTACTGGCTTACTCCATTCGTTTTGCCTTTTTCTCTTGTCATAATTGCTCAAGGCTTCCTTGCCAAATTAACTCCCTTTTTTAATAATTTGATAAGTCATCTAAAATTTTCATCAATAAACACAAGATGGTCTCAGAAGTATGTACAAGTTGTTTATGCGACTCCACATGAGTCTACAAGCATTTATCAAATTTGCCTGTCATCTATACAACACCGTATTCTCTCTTTTAACATAACTACAATACAAATAAGAAAATCTTACTATTTTGAAACAATCTTGTATTTCTTTCATTCCATGGCAACAAGAGGCATAATTGTGATTTTCCCCAGGCTGTCCTCTTTTCACTGCCGATTTCCAGTTCGTGGCTGCTTCCTACACAGTCCTTGGTAACACCCACGATCTGTTGAACAATGGGAATACAACAGTTTACAGACACGAACCACAAACTCACAAATATTATCCTACTCTTTCTCAGATAGTCCGCTGTTAGTATGACTATGCCATCCCTTACTGCACACCTAGAAAGAAGCAACTCTTCAATTTTAAAAATAATTTTGTAGCCTTGGTGTTCCAAACACTTTTTTTTTTTTTTGAAAATGGTAATGGTGCTTGGTGTTCCAAACACTTTTGGACACCTCCCTCTTAACTACCCTATCTGAGGACAGCTCCATATGTAAGTTATATTAACTGTAGAAATGAAAATTGTCTATTTCAAAAAAAACTGTAGAAGTGAAAATTGTTCTGAGAGGGTTTACAATTCTTTTCTTGCCTAATATCAAAAGGATTTGGTCATTTGAGAGGACTTGGTAAGAAGCACTGCCCGATTGATGCTCGATACCTGGTCAGTGTCTAATCCCTTTGAGGAGTTGAAGCAAAACCATCAGCAGATCTTATTTTGTTTTTCCGTTGCTTTTTTTTTTTTGGAGGTCAACTATGATTGGTGGTGTTTAATTTCTGATGGCTTTTGTTAAGTGAAGTGCTTATACATGTTCATTTGGTTCCTACAGGTTCTCACGCCACATGTGGAACCATTGTCAGATCAACAAATCCAGGAGGTTAGCAACCTCACCCAGTCTTGTCAGCAGGCAGAAGATGCGTTGTCCCAAGGAATGGTAAAACTCCATCAGATTCTTGCTGAGGCTGTTGCAGCTGGTACACTAGGCGAAGGAATTATCCTTCCACAGATGACCGCTACCATTGAGAAGTTGGAAGCTCTAGTTAGATTTGTAAATCAGGTAACATGTCAATTTTTGATTTTGCTACATTTTTTCTAATTGCAAATCTAGTCTTACGGAATGGTTTTTGCAAGTTTACCTGGGATACATCGCACCGTAAATATGTGTCCACACTATAACTCAGCAATGCAATTTTTACACAAAAGAAATGATCACATGGCTTGATACGTGCAAAATTCACATAACCTGGGGAATGATGTTTTTTGTTCTAGAAATTAGAAGTGGAGGTTTTTATGCTTTTGGCCATGTAGAAGGCAAAATCAGTAAGGTTAACCATTAATGTGAGAACCTTTGAAGTGTATGAAACTATTTGACATGCTTTTTACTCGTGGTCATACTTGACTCATCTGCCAACTTAAGTCTGGTTTGCCTTTCTGGTAACAGGCAGATCATCTTCGCCAAGAAACCCTTCTACAGATGTCCTGCATACTGGCTGCACACCAATCAGCTCAGGGTCTCCTTGCCTTAGGAGAGTACTTTAAACGTCTTCGTGCTCTTAGCTCACTTTGGGCTGGTCGTCTTTCTGAACCGGCTTAAAGAAGTAAGAAACAACCGTTTTATATGCTACCTGGGGTTTTCAACTCTGCCAATCAAAGCTGTGTGAGGTAAAATCTGCCTCATGTTGCCGGTAAAAACTATGAGTTGGTGCTCATTCAGACACTGCTTCATCCCTGATTGAAATCTGTATATAAGTTCTGCTATGCTGTAATTGGAACTTGGAAATTGCGTTTATTTTCTTTTCACATTGGTTTTGATGATTGTAAATCAATATGGTAGAGGTTATTGGCAGAGTCTCCTGATGAAAGTTACTCCAAGTTGTGCCTCTCTGTATTTAATTGTCTATGATGGGAGCCAAGCAATTTTGAATGATTTGCAGATAAACAACTGCTATAAAATGAAAGAAAGCAATGATGGCATGAGCCAATATTTTGTTGTTACTATATTATGAATTATGTTGTAGAAAATTTGCACATACAAGTTTACTTTATGAAGATTTTCTTCCAAAAAGATCGTTGATGCTCGGACCATGGAATACAGTTCACTGTTTTACTCTAAGGCTTGCTTCTCCCCTTGTAGTCGAATAATTGACGGTGTCTGACTTTCCCTATTTCTGTAATCACTTGTCATTCCGATTATTTCATTCATACACCTGCACTTTCCTCATACTGTAGTCAGCTATATTTGTATCTACCGATAAAATTGTTTTGACTTATTGAGTCATGGGTTTGAGCCGCGGAATGAGATACTTTCTGAACCAATCTTATAAGTATTGTCTTCATTTCTATAACCTATTTCAATATTTCTTCACATCAATTTTGCCATAAGTTAAAAACACATCTCTTTACTCTACTTCTATTTTCCCCCCCTTGGGGGAAGATATACTGCAAAGCACAATTTCTGACTAGATCATATTCTTTTAATAAATCTACTAATCCAATAATTGAAAAAAGGTATCAAAATGGAAATTTTATTTGATAATGCATTTATTTCATTTGGTGAGGAATAAAATAAGAGGAATGAAGCATCACTTGCTTTCTTTTACATTGTTATTGTAGTGGAATAAGCTGTGCCCTATGGTTGAAAGAGAATCAACTGAGCAATCTCACAACAATATGCCATATGCTCACAACTTTGAAAGAGAATAGTCCAATGCATCAACTAGGAAGTCTGCACAACAAACAAGTTTTATTGATCAAAATCACAACATATAATATATTTCTTGCAAATGAAATAGTATCTTGAAAAGTTTTCCATATTGGTTTGTTTGGATTTCATATTAAAGCGGTTTATGAAACAAATTGAAACGAGGGAGTAATTTGAATTTGTTGCATGTTTGCAAATTTGGATTGTGTTAGTATCAATGATTTTCAAATATACTGGTCAAATCAGATGGAATAGTCCAAAAAAAGGCGATATATTGAACCAGTAGGTAAAGAGGTTGGTTACCTGCATCATCCTTGCTGAAACACATGGGAGGTTTTATTCTGAAAACATTTCCATGTAAACCACCTTTCCCTACTAGAACACCAAGATCTAAACATCGAGAAGCAAGTGCATCGTTAGTATATGCATGACGTTTTTCAATTAGTTTTCAATTCATCAGTTGATTATACAAACCTTTAAGTTTCTCAAAGAGAACTCCAGTTTCTGCCTTGGCGGGTGTCTTTTCTTTTCTGTCAGTTACCAGTTCGATACCGAGCATTAAACCCCTGCCTCTCACATCTCCAATTACTGGCAGTAACAAGGTATGTTAGTGATGATATTAACCATAAGATGCATGTCATTAGGAGGAAAACTAAAGGACCACAAAAGCACACGACTTGGAAACAGAAATCATATCAACTCTCGATCTGCCTAGGCAACGATATAACCTCATGTAACATACCAGAATCACTATGTTATAGGCTACCGACCTAAAAATGGCCATCAATGAAGCAGAACATGGATGACAGAAGCTACTAAATAGTACAGTGCAAGCAAAGGTTCCTAGATTCATGGAGATGTAGAACAACATATAAGTTATCATGCTTGCTTATCCATTATGAGTGTCTCCAACAATTATTCCATCTGATTTGGCCTATGAATATGGAAGCATACGTTTCATGGTTGTTTGAGTAATAGCAATGAGATTTCCCAATATCATTCTAAGAATAGCTAGGATTTCCAGAAGAAGATGCCATTCGTTTGATGAGAAATAAAAAGGAATAAGTGATGATATTAACCATAAGATGCATGTCATTAGGAGGAAAACTAAAGGACCACAAAAGCACACGACTTGGAAACAGAAATCATATCAACTCTCGATCTGCCTAGGCAACGATATAACCTCATGTAACATACCAGAATCACTATGTTATAGGCTACCGACCTAAAAATGGCCATCAATGAAGCAGAACATGGATGACAGAAGCTACTAAATAGTACAGTGCAAGCAAAGGTTCCTAGATTCATGGAGATGTAGAACAACATATAAGTTATCATGCTTGCTTATCCATTATGAGTGTCTCCAACAATTATTCCATCTGATTTGGCCTATGAATATGGAAGCATACGTTTCATGGTTGTTTGAGTAATAGCAATGAGATTTCCCAATATCATGCTAAGAATAAGTAGGAGTTCCAGAAGAAGATGCCATTTGTTTAATGAGAAATAAAAGTAACATCGAAAATTCGGGTGGCTGAAGCTAAATTCAATGCCAAACAAGCTCAGGAAAGGCTTCTCAATTTTGCTTGAATGGAAAGGAAAGAAAATCACATATCTAAGACTTGAAAAATCTTACAATGAAAGGTCTGCAGAAGTTTCATAGAACTGGAATATGAAGGAAGCTGTGAAGATGATTCAGTTCTTCCTCATACTTCTAACAAAATGATTCCAGGATATCAACTATATAGACCGAAAAAATATACATCTTTCCAGGGATTAATAGCAATCCGTGTTTGCTAATACATGCATGTCTGAGTTTTGAAAGCACAGAAGACTTACTGTCGTATCTTTTCTCTAGATCCCTCAGCCGTCCAATCAAGTGTGAGCCAACCTCAGCACAATGCTTTTGGCGTTGTTCCTTTTCAATAACTTTGAGTACTGCATGTCCACCAGCAGAGCAAACAGGGTTTCCACCAAATGTATTAAATTGTATCTTTTGAGCCATAACACTTGCAATTTCTGGTGTTGTGACAACAGCTCCAAGTGGTAAACCATTTCCAATACCCTGAAAAATAATAACATCGAGAGTAACAGACTATCACACAAGATCAAAAGACATGATATGTAACCAACAAATAAGGTGCACTCTTGTGAAGACCAAAAGCTCTTGACATAGGGAGGTCCAGTCCTGTCTTGTCACCTCAACTTGCATCCTACTCGAGACTAAAGCAAACGGGATGACAACCTCGTCTTAAAAGAAGATATAAGAAGCGCCTTTCTTAGAGAGAATATTGGGGATGAAAGTCTTGGGAGGAGGGAGGATCTATGGAGCAAATCTTCCATAAAAGGGACAGGGCTAAGCATTTGGAAATTGAAAAGATGAAAAGAGGTGATTGCAATACCTTGGCCATTGTAACTATATCAGGAGTCACACCCTGTGTCTCAAAACCCCAGTAGTGGCTCCCTGTTCGACCGAAGCCGGTTTGTACTTCGTCAGCAATACAAACACCTCCCGCTTTGCGAACAATATCATAAACCAACTTCAAGTATCCAGATGCTAATTCAACTGTTCCTCCAACCCCCTAAAGCAAACAACCAGAATTTTATCACTTGAAATGTTCCAAGTCCTTCTAGTCTATACTCGAAGCAGCATTTTGCCACATGACAGAAATAACAAGTCAAACCTGAATTGTTTCAGCAATAAAACCAGCAACCTTTCCTGAAGTACCATGATCAATGTGATCCTGTACATCTTCAGCATATCTTTTAGCATCCGATCCGAATGCTCCACGATATGGGTTAGGATTTAGAACATGATGGATTTCACCCTGTAAATCATCAAAGAAATTAAAGAAAAGCATAGTGAATATCAAATTCAGCTGGCATGGAATATTTGACATCTCTCATCAAAGTGTACACTATATAAACTTCTAAAATTGAAAAAAGGAAGATACACTTCAAATCTCTTCATGCTTTGGTTATGAGTATACCTGTGGAATAGGGTACTTCCATGTGTTAAGAGCAGTTAGCCCAATCGTGTTAGAGCTTCCACCATGATATGCATTCCTCAAAGCAATCATATTTAAGTGACCACTGTACAATCGTGCCATCAACATTGCTAATTCATTTGCTTCTGTCCCTGAATTTACGAAATATACTACCTGCAGTTTAAAACAAGCAAGTCAGACAGACAAATATTAAAAAGCTCCATAGGGGGATACTGATTGAGCTCATATTTCAGAAGATAAACCTCGCATACATGAACCAATCCAAATCCACAGCCATACTGCGCTTGATACAGAATTTGGTTTGTTTTTAGGGGCTTCAGGTAACTATCCACACCAGACAATTGGTCCTCACTGCCTTGCAATTATCCAATCTCCAAAGGGAGGGATTAAAAATCTAACAATTCAATGGATACAGGGTGCTTTGACACTTACCTCTCTTTCCTTTTCTGGCTTAACCTAGTGTTTATCTTGTACTAATATATCGGCATAGTTCATAATAATATGAATAACATGCCTATATAGATATTCCATGTTCTTTTCAAAAGACAACAGAGCAAATACTTTGACAACCAGGGCATTTTTGGCAAACAACTTAGTCCATATTCCAACTTCAGTCTTTAGTCTCATGAACACGTGGTGGAAATTGATTGCACCCATTACTACAAGGAAGTTAGAAGTTATTCTAAGCTCACCAGAACTTCTCTACGGTTACCTTAATAAAATTGCATAAACTACAAGAGAAAACGAAATCACAGGATTCTAGAATCTTATATCCACATACTGGGTACAAACTTTCAAGGTGTAGATGGACAAGGACCACTAATCATGGGGAAAAAAGTTTGAATTAGCTATCGTATAGAAGTAAGTTAAAGATTCCATTCTGGATCATCAAAGGAACACGCCAAAAGAAAGTATCGATCAAGGGATGGATGTCAATGAAATCCAATTTAAGATATAAGAAAAACATATCATGCTAAACCTAAACCATTGGAAGGGTAACAAATTCAATCTTTCTGTAGAGAAACTCAGCCTATAATCTTTATGCACATAATATAGCTAAAGAAAATTTGCACCAAATAGACTATTATGGTAGTGGTAGTATTTTAACCTTCAGGTTTCCTGGCATCTTAGATGCCAATGCTTCGGCAAAATCGCCTATTGCATGATGTAGATATATGGTTGTAGCATGTTGAAGAAGCTTGCTTTGCTCCATGATGGCATCCAATACTTCAGGATGACAATGACCACATGAGACAGTAACTATTCCAGCAAAAGCATCAAGATAACGTTTTCCATTCTCATCATACAAATATTGCATCTTCCCTTCAACAATATTTAGCTGTTTGAAATGTAAAAAGAGTTATTAGGAAGAGCTTAAAAGAAATCAATTATAGAGCTCACACATACCATCATTAACACTTTTTTTTTTTTTTTGAAATGGATTTACAAACATGAACACTATTAGCCATTACTTAAGCCACTTATTCTTCTTCTTAATTTGGTTAGCTATCTAATACAAGTAGTCAAGTACAATTAAAAAGCAGGAATATATCTCTCAAATCTTATAAATTAAGAAAAAAGCTAAAGAAATCAGAATCAGCCTAACAACAGAATATCAGATGTCCATCAAAGCACATGCAGAGAGTTGAAGAATAAAACAAAGGGCTGTCCTTTCAAGGTCTCTTCTTGAGGGTACAATGCACCCACCACCTATGTTGCTTGGACACTCCAAAAATATTGCCTCACCCATGTCAGATTCCCAAAAAACAAACTACTTTAGTAGAATCCCACCTGCACCCGCCCATGTTTCTAAAGAGTCTGAGCAACATAACGGTCACCTATATTAGCCATTACTTAGGCCACTTTTTCTTCTTCTTAATTTGGTTAGCTATCTAATAAAAGTAGTCAAGTACAATTAAAAAGCAGGAATATTTCTCTCAAATATCAGCCTAACTACAGAATATCAGATGTCCATCAACGCACTAGCATAGAGTTGAAGAAGAAATCATAGGACTGTCCTTTCAAGGTCTCTTTTTGATGGGACCAAAAATTGCCTCACCCATATCAGATTCTCCAAAAACACACTACTTTTGGAGAATCCACCCTCACCCACTGACATTTCAAAAGAGTCGAAGCAACATAGCAGTCACCACCCACAACCCTCTTCCATTTCTTTCTTCTCTCTTTTTTTCCTTGACTAATTCCACGAGATACCTATTATTCCCACCACCAACATATACCAGATAACTCTTTCCCCAAGGTTAGCACAAATAGGAAAAGAATCACCTAATATTTTTATCTATTAGGGCTCATGTCAGTCTATTGACCACTAGATCACACCCTTTGATTTTCTCTCCCTTTTGTTCCCCTCTAAAGTAAATATCCTACAATCCAATTTGTCGATTCATAGGGGATTAAGAACCAGGAAAATGTACTATAAACAGAACATTACACACACAAGTTTGTACTCCATAAAGAAACAAAAAAAAAAAAAGAATCTTTACAGGTTTTTGGTAGTAATGGAAGAGTGAAGGACCCAAAAACTTCTTTCTTTTCTCCAACACTTCATCAGCCAAAGGTCCTTTATACGGCTTTGGTTGGTAGTCAAACGGCGGCAATTCCGTCGGCGCCGCCACTTGACCGGAAAAATGCCTCAACCCCTCATTGGACAACCACCTAAATTTGGGAATTCCGGCACACCCATTTAGTAATTTCCTCTGTAACGCCATAGTTGATCAACCAGTTGCCCCAACACACACAAATGACAAATTATATAATAGGAGTTTCGATAAAGGCTGATATGGGAAATTTTGGATTGTAGTAGTGAATGCATTATTAAAGATTATCTGACGTGGACACCAAAAAAGATTCCATAGTTTTTTTTTTATTTCGTTCTACTCGATATTAATATTAGACTTCGACTAAATTTGAATTCGCATAACACTTTAAATATGATTTCACCATAAACATGAAACATCCCATCACAATTCATGTTAGTAGTTACTCCATATATTCCAATTTATATGATTCACTTTTTTTAGTTGGTTCTAAAAGAAAGGACACATTTATATATTTAATAACAATTTAATTTTTAAGATACTCATTTTATCGTTAATGAAATTATTTATAGTTATACAAAAATTTATTTCTTATTTTAGATCACAGATTTTAAAAGTCTTTTTTTTAAAATCTAAAATTTAGTGTCAAATAAATTATACTCTATCATATAAAATGAGATAGAAGGAGTACAAAACATTATTATTTCCTTTTAGGGATGTTTTTTTTAAAAACAGTTTTATATGTAAAGTCAAATGTTTGTAATAATGTTGTTTGTTCCAATATTTTTTAAAATTGTTATAGTGAAAAATATATACTACACCATAATATAAAAGATTGATTCGAATAAAAATTTTGACGGTATGTTATTATAGAAAATGATTGTTATAGAAACTCCGAAAGATTTAACTCTATACAAATAAGCACAAAATAATGAGCCCATTCATTTGTTATGTTATACTAATGACGTGATGTTAACATTTTTATATGATATTATATAATATTATTTTGTAAATATTTATGTTAATATTATAAAATTATATAAAAAAAAATATAATTATTTTTAAAAATGTGTTAGTCCTACAATCACAGCCCACATAGTGATGTCTTGGACTAGTTCGAATGAATTGAGTCTGTCCATAATGACAACTCTTAATTTATTATTATGATATTTAAGTGCCAAATTTATTTATTAAAATTAAGGGTTGTTGTCTTGTAGATTCCTTGTATTAGTTCATGATAATCCTAAGAGATGGGGTCAAGATTTGATGCATCATATATGATAGGGATGCTGATTCATTTCCACATTAGTTACTCTATTAATAAAATATATAATCAATTATGATTCTCATTTATCTTAATCTTGGAGTATATTTGACATTACCGCTAAAAACTCCTTATTTTTAGAAGTATTTTCTAAAATAGCATTTCAGAAAAGTGTTTTTGAAAAAAAAACAATTTATGTTTGGTTTAGTTTATTTAAAAAGTCTTTTTGATAAGCATATTGAGTTTGACTATTTTTTTAAAAAAAAAAAAGTACATTTGAGAGTCAAATTACAAAAAAAAAGGGATAAGTATCAATGCATTTTTAATATTAAGATTATTTTAAATATCTACTAATTTTTTTTAATTAAATTAAAATGTACATATTCAAAGTTTCAATCAATATCGTACATAGATGAATAAAAATATATATTATATATTGATATAATATTAACATGATGATTTAAATATAATTAAAAATATCAAGAAAAATAAATTTAAAGACCATTTCACAAATTAAATCACCACATAGGAAAAACTCATCACAAAAATAAATAAATAAATATAGGAGATATATTGGTAAATATGTGTATATGATAAGGATATTTTGGTCTTGCAATAAAGAATTTCCTGCTTCTGCTTTTTTTTAATAAGCATTTTTTTTTAGTTTCTTTCCGATAGCAGAAAAACTGTTTTTGCTTCTATCTAAAAGGAGTTTTTACCAATTAACCGAACACCTTTTTCTTTTCTTTTCAAATAAGTATTTTTACTAAAAATAAGTGTTTTTGGTCTTCCAACAGCATTTCAACCCAATTTTTGAGGAACTTTATCGGTTGGTTAAATTTTTTAAAATAAAGAATAAATGGAAGTTCTTATTTTTAAAAAAATAATTGATATACTTTTATGGGTTATTTTTCGCGCAAAAAAGTAAAGTAACTGTATTTTATTTATTTTGTGCTGATTTTCTGATAGAAATTGATATATTTGTGTAACCAACTAACGTTCCTTAAGGATCTGTTGGAAATCCACCCTTTTGATTTGGTCAATGTAATCACTCGGTCAATATGTAACTAAATGTAATTGGCAGGGCTAATTACATTCTCCAATTCGTAGGAAGGGTTGTGAATTGTTGATAATTACATGGTCTGATCACACGCTGATTACTTTTTATTTTTTTTTATTTTCTTTTCAATTTATTTTTTATTCCTATTATTTTAAATTCTTTTTTATTATTCTAAAAATTTATAGTTTATTTTTTATATTTCATTTTCTTCTCATTCTCAACCTTTACTTCACGTGATTCCATGTAATTCTTCGTATTATCTATTTTTTATGTCATGTTTATTTTTTTCATTAGCATAATTTTGTTAGTAGTCTAATTTTAAATTAAAGTAGAATTCATTGTTGAGTAAAGTTATAGACTTACATTTTTTCTTTTCTTTTAAATCATATTTACGTATGTTAAATTGAAATTTGACATAAGAGTATTATGTTAAAAAAAAATTTGTTTTGAATTTAGAACTTATGTCATATTTTCAGTTTCATTTGTTTTAGTAGTATTGACTTGATATTTCACATTGCAAGTCATTTAGTTTTTAGTTAGACTTGATAGATTATCTTTTTGTCAAATATTTTTTAAATAATTTATGATATTTTATCTATAATAATAATCTTTTTGTCAAACAAGCATTTCATGATGTTCACAGAAATCTTGTACTTTTAGTTTTTATGATTAATTTAATTGAAATATACTAATCTGAAAAATATAAATCAATTACTTTCATAATACTAGTTAAGAACATATGTTTATTAATTAATACATTTTCAAAAAGCAATATATATCTTAAATATTTAATTTAATATCATTTATAAAGTTCCTTATTAGTCTAATATAAATTTTAAAGTAACCAACAACGCATCCCCTTTACTTAGTAGAGCTTGAAAGGCTGGACAATTTGTTTTCCTTTCATGTCCAGCATTTTCAATCCAAGCTGAAACAGGAAAAATCGCAAGCACCACTAGGCTCGGTAGTCGGTTGAACGTCAGTAGGGCCTGCTATTCATTCCTTACTCAAATAGGAAGGTGGCTGTCTCAATCTAGCGGCGTGGTCCAGAACAAGCCTTTCCTTTGCGGATCCATGATGTTTTTGTTTTGGTTATAAGAAGTGCTTCTTTGCTCGCTTGCAGCTCCTCAACTCGAGTTTCCGTTGTAGGATTGAGTGAGGTGACGAGAGCTGAAGCCAAGGTTCCTTGCTTCGCTCCATAGATGTTCATACGATTCTTTTGAATTTTGGGTGTGTTTGAATTTAGCCTCTCATTAGGTCTTCACTGAAGGATTGTCCACCTTCTCAAGCCACTCTACCATACCCTTAGAAAGTGACAAAGGATGATTTTCATTACACTATTGTAAACAAGCATGCCAGTGTAATTACTAGGGTGATAATTACGTCCCTAGTAATTACACCAATTCCAATTATCATGTGAGTTTCCAGACAGATCCTAAATATAATTAAGATTGTCTATTGGTTTTCTTCAACTGATCCATCATTTTTGACGTAGTTTAATTAGTCTATCAATGTTTACTTGATTTTACGTCGTTATCGGCAGACGTTTGTTAGTTTTGATCCTCAGTTCAAACACAAACAGACACGATGATGATACATATATAAAAGAGACTCTACTTTGACATGACTCAATAGACACTCAAAAACTTCAACTATAATCTAGAGCAGCCTAGCTAGTTCTCTGAACAATATTATTTCTAGTTTTTAACGATGAAAATAGAGGCCACATGTGGCAAAGCTGGTTTTACAAAATCACCGTTAAAAAATAATGACATAAATCAGCCTATTTTGTATCGACGATAATATAAATGAATCAAACTTTTACTGAATGATATAGATGAGTCATTTCTAATAGTATGATAACATATTTGAGTCTTAGAAAAAAAACATGAATTAGTGTAATGTGCATTACAAAACCAATTGATCTAGGGGCCTTGAATAGTTAGGGGCATCCATACTGCTGGTTAATTCACACCAAAATAAAGATAGTAATTAATTAGCTTTATAGCCTCTAAGCATCTTTCTTCATAATCTTATTTTCCACAGTGTAACAAGTTTATTTTTTATTAATATGTGTCAGATTTTGGTGTCACGTTAGTACTTTGAAATGAAGCCAAATATTGTTTCTTGGTCAAGGTGAGGATAGTGATAAGATCTACGTATATTCTATTCTTTTCAAACCTCACTTGTGGGAAACCCAAAAGAAAATTTCACTTGAAAGAAATATTCTCTTGGGTTTATAGCTCAAAATCAAGGTATAATGTCAGTGGGTTACCAATGAATTTTTGAGCGAAATTAGAATGAAAATAAAATAAAATTAGTAAGCTATAGAAATTACTGTTTGTGTTTTGTGACATAAAATTTTTTCATAAAAATCATGAAATTATTTTATGGAGATACTTTTTTCTTATTATACATGCAATCAGGTTTCTTTAGTGTAACATGACAAAAAAATAAAGAATATATATAATGAATGACTGTCATGTTTAGTTAAACGATAAATGATATAAAAATTCTTGAAGAATTTAAAAGATTTTAAAACGGTTCGGTTGGATACTCAAATGATTGTGAGATTAGGATTACTTGACATAAAAAATGATAAATTTTGATATTGTGGAAATGGTTAGAAAATAATAGTGCAATTGATATATGGCGTTATTTTACAAGACAATCAGTTTTTATTAATATGCAAATGAAAGTATCCACCACTTGATTATTGCACAAATAAGTCGAGCAAGGATGACAAGATCACGAACAAAGTAATCGTCAAGAATATATTTCACTAAACTTAAAAGACTCAACATATCGAAAAGACATATACTATGATCACAAAAATCGTACTATTAGAAAACAGAATTAAGATTTTAGACGCTGTAAAATTCTACTAGAACAACTTGTATGAATGCGAACATTGAGTCTTTCTTCTTCACATTCATCAATACATCACGTCGATCTTATTTTATGAAAAATCTAAGAATTTCCTACTTTTATCCGATCACATAATGAACTACTCAAATTGCAAAAAATCAGAGTACTCTGTTTCTCTACTACTGAAGAACAACATACTATCAATTTTTGTTACGACGAAGAAGGAAATCACAAAATTCAATTGAGAATTAATTTGGACCTTAGTTTTCATCAGTTTCTTCTTCTTCTGCTTGTTGAAGCCACATTCTTGTTCGAGCTTTTCGACTTTCGTTTCCCATTACATCCATACATTCAATCTTCTTTTTATTCCAGTTTGCTACCCACACTCCACTTCTTCCTCTTCGTAATTTAATTGGCTTCTTCTTCTTTATCTTCGTCTCTGTCTTTGCGTTTCTCTTCAAGTTTTTTCCACACCATTTCTTCAGGACATTCATCTTCTTCTTCAATTTGTCGGCTACATTCTTCGACCACCAATTACTCACTACTTCTCTTGTTTTCTTCGATCTCTGAGATAATAATTGAATCTTCATCAGATCTTTGATTCTTTAAAATTTTCAGAGAAATGGAGATTTTGGAATAATGGGAGTTACAGTGCTTTGTGGGTTCTCTCACAACTGAATTTATACAAGTCTGTTATGCGCCTCTTAACAAACATTTTAGAGGGAAAACTCAGTTTTTCAAAATGACTTTAATGTTTGAAACCACTACTCTTTTTTTTTTTTTTTTTATACTATAAATATGTAGTATTGTAAATTATTTACCATCTATATTTTAGTATATAAAATCTAAGAGATTGGAAAAATTATATATAGACAATCTACCGTCATGATAGGATGGTAAGTATTCATTCGTATTAGGATTTGAACTTGGGAATGTTGGTAGGAAATACTTTATCTCCCAAAAATGAGATTTTTTGAGTGCTAACCCAGATTAGTCGGGCCAAAATCAAATACCAAAGAAAGACCGTACCTGGGACGGACAACTATCTCATGCTCATTGAACACTAACTCTCTTATTTTTCATTTCAAATAGTTGAAATTATCTCAGTTGTGCAATGTGCCCCCACTGCCATCGGAGCACTATCTGATACGTGTTCTGGAATTCTCCAATTCAAATCTCGACCTCTTTTTATTTGTTTTGGATATTACCAAACCTAGCAGTCTTAGTAAAGCACACTACAGCAAACACCCAACTATGAAAAAACCTCCTTAAGGGTGGGTTAGGTTACTCAATCTGGGACAAGACGCGTTTGCTGTCAAAATCGCAGTAGGGGTTCCTACTTCTACATTTGTGTATACAAAATTAAGGTGTGCATATTCTAGGCATAAATAAAATCTTGCCTAAAACACAAATAGGTGCTTTTCATGTAAAAAGAGAAGGTACAACATTTGAGCAAAGCTCAATTTAAATTAGAGGAGTTTCTGGCAACAAGAATGTACGTTATAAAACTAATTTGTCTACGAAACTTTAGTCAGTAGGACAGCTAAATTAAACAAGAAGGAAAAAACAACACACCACCATTTGCGCTGTATATGGTACATTTCTTGAATTCATAACTGGTATATCAGGAGTTAATATCTCAAAATGTCACTCAACTTTGTAAATTTATCTAGAAAAGTCATTGAACTTTGTTTTATATCACTAAAATCATTCAACTTAACATTTTATATCAATAAAATCACTCAATCAAATTTATTATTAAAATAACTAATTAACTGAAAATCTCCCTTTTCCACCATAAATATATATACTGATAAATGAATAATTAAATTATTGCTAAGAATTAAAACAACACATCAACTATATATAGTTATATACCTCACTTCGATTCATTTCTGTTCTTGATTTGTCAATAGATCGATAAGTATACCAGCGAAAGAAAACAGTACTATTGCCTATAGATCTGTACGTATCTTTTTTAGTGTTTTATGGTTTTATATTTTCTACTTAAAAAGTATTATAAATTCTACTTAAGTTAACCACATCAAAAAGGATTTTTTTTTTCTTGATGTAATGCTTTAGGCATTTTAAATTTTCTATTTAAAAAAGTACTAAATTTACATTATAAATCCTTAATGAGTTTTTTTTTTAAAATTATTTATTTGTGGAGTCCATGTTTACATGACATAAGAAAAAATTATTTTGTCATATTAAAAAAGAAATAAAGACAAGTTTGGTTGAGTGATTTTATTGATATAAACACCTAAGTTGAATGATTTTATTGATATAAAACAAAGTTCAATGACTTTACTAGATATATTTTCAAAATTGAGTGATCTTTTGAGATATTAACTCGGTATATCAGTTATCAGCTTGATGAAATATTCAAAAATTGCTAAATTTGTACTGTTTTTCTGGTTATGATAGTACTGATACACTATTAAACAACAAAGACAACTCGAAGAACGCAGAATAAACTGTCCCTGCATCTCAGCATTATTGTCGTCATACACTAGTTCTCTCCATTTTGTTACACAATCAGCTCGGCCCCTGCAGAAAAAAGGAAGAACAAACATGTGATTTACCAATTAAAAAATTCTAAGAATGATCTGAAATTCAGGATTAAACAGTTGTATTGATATAAGCAAAAGCCTCTTTACCTCCATGAGGTAGGGGTAAGGTCTGCATACCCTCTATCCTCCCTAAATCCCCGGTATCGGATTACACTAGATTTGTTGTTGTTGTTGTTGTATATCAATAGGCAAATGTGTTAGATATCTTGACCTTCTGCTAAAGGCAACACGGGCAACTGCACTATCATCGTACATGCAAAGTGTTGGTATAATATACCACAAATACAAAAAATTACAGTTGAAAATAAAATGACAAAAATGAATAAATAATTCTTTAGGCTGAGGCACGAATATCTCGCTCTCTTTAAGGAGATTCAAGCCCACTGCGGTATAATCTACACCGATCCAACAGTAATACTCTTGACTTGTCCCCTCCAGCATACAACAACCCAACAATGTCGTACAACTCAAACAACTCCGGATTAGTTGAAGAGTCCAAAGCTCCACATAAGAACGCCCTTCCTTCAACATATAAATATTCTCTTTTTATATAGTGAATATAGTTGAAGACTTAGAATATTTTCTTTGTCTCAACTCTCTCTTTCACTACAACACTAATCTCAATATAAACACAATAAAATACTACTCATCTTTTTCACTTGATATTTTCTTGTACTTATCTTGTTTTTTCTTCTATACCAACACAAAGGAAGACCCACTATTTATAGTTGATGAATTCTTCCTTGCAATGAATAGGAAGATAGTGGGTAGTAAATTTGCCAAATGAATGGCTCAAATGTTACACAAGTTACAAGACATAAAGATAGAATAATGGATGAAATGAAGAGTTGGTGGTTACATAAGTTACTAAAAACTAATGACCACTTTCTTCCACAATTGATGAGAGTAAAGAGGCACAAATGTAATATCCATCAATAGACATAACATGATATATAATGTGACATATAATATATTTTTATTAATATTAAAATATCACACCAACACAAAGTAGTTACAAGTGTGAATCAGGTTTCCTCAAACCTCGTCTACGCTATTGGTTCACCATCCACTTCCCTATGATTGTAATTGTTAGTAATACAGATAAACTGTTTTACATCTATTTCTTATTCCAAAACTTGAACTACTTTTGTCGATGCATGAGACTATCAATCAGCTATTGAGAACGACATTTATTAGAGATGAATTTACCTAACAATGAGATAAATGTCAGTAGAGTCATCTGAGAATAATGACCTGCTCTACCTTCTGCATGCAGCCACAAACTAGAGCAACAGCAAAGGGAAATCATGTATTCTACATCTGCAATGGACAATATCAGATGACAATGATCTTGATTGCCATGAAAATAGAACTTTAAACCTGTGAAGTTGACCTAGAAATGTATGTATTCGTACCTGACTTGGTGTACTGAGAGATGAAGGAGAGACCATAGTTCATCCAAGAGATTAGTCGTGTGGAATCATGCAGAAGCAGTTCTCCAAGATAACATTTGAGTCTGTAAATGATGAATATACAAAAATATTTGATTTTTTTTTTATTTTACAATTTATTACGTATACCACAAAGCCACTCTGATCGGAAAAGACTCTCTACCTACCAAGGCAGGGGTAAGGTCTGCGTACACTCTACCTTCCCCAGATCCACTTGTGGAATTACACTGTGTATTTTGTTATTGTTGTTGTATACCACAAAGCCGCTCTGAGGAGCTACTGACAGGATGACAAAGTTATACAGCACCACCATACTTGGTAGTAATGTTTACCTTTATGTATGAGTTTCTCAAACCTCCGTTCGAATTTTGTCCAGACGCTCCAATGTGGAATTTTAGATAAAATTTGGTTCATGACCTACCAATAGTCACGACATGAGCAGAAACCTCCTTTGAAATGGTGAAAACGAGTGGCATCCCTCAGAATGATTTCTCTCCCTACGAGCTTGGAGATAAATTTGATTGCTGAGTGACAATCATTACATACTCGAAGGTTCTTCATGATCCTTAAAGTAGTTTTCTCCGGGGTATTTATTAACCCAAATGCAATTGCAAGCTTCTCACTATGATGTCTAAGAATCTGCTCTTTCACCTCATAATCAAGATCATGAAGCACTGACTCGGTGTCAGGAATGAATCCCAACTTTTTGATATCTTTCCAGATTTTTTCCATTGTCTTGTAAATAGCATCTCTCTGCGGATGAAGCCCGTCCTCTACACCAAAGACGTGGACTACGTTTTTTATTTGAATCCAGCTAAATCCTTGTTCTTTCTTGACCTGTTTATCCTTCATTGATTTTCTGATCTTAGCAGCTTCCGCCCATTTTCCACAAGCAGAATACACATTAGCAAGTGCTGAGTAGGCCCCACTGTTTTCGGGATCAATTGAAAGCAATCTGTCAGCTGCAACTTTTGCTAGCTCCATTTTTTTGTGAACTCTACAAGATGCTAAAAGCGAACCCCATGCGATCACATCTGGTTCGATAGGCATATTTTCTATGAAGTCTTGTGCTTCTTCTAGCAATCCAGCACGACCAAAGAGGTCAATCATGCAAGCACAATGGCTTGATGTCGGTTCAATTCCATGAATCTCTTTCATCATTTTGTAATAACTACGGCCTTGAGCAATCAATCCTACATGTGTGCAAGCAGTAAGAACACCAACATACGTTATATGATCAGGCTTCATCCCAAGTGCAAGCATATTCTCAAACAATTGTAAGGCTTCAGCTCCAAGTCCATGCTGAGCTAAAGCCAAGATCATTGAAGTCCAAGAGACCGTGTCTCTGTTCAGGTGTATCAAATCAAATACTCTCCTTGCGCAGCTGATATTTCCAGCCTTGGCATACATAGTTATCAGGGCATTGCTAACAGAAACTGATAACGCTTCCCCTGCCTTAATGGCTGCTGAGTGGATTTGCTTACCATGATTTAACGATGCCACGCTTGAACAAACACTTAACATTGCTGCTAGAGTATAATTATTCGGGTCTGGCCCTTCTTTAACCATTAACCTAAAAAGTTCCATTGCATCATCATTAAAGCCATTTTGAACATAACCAACAATCATCGCCGTCCAAACAACTACATCGCGGTCCTTCAATGAGTCAAAAATCTTCCTTGCTGGATTTATATCACCAAGCTTTATGTACCCATTCAGTAGTGCTGTAAATGCAATTACATTTAGATTGGACTCTCTATTTTTCTCTAAAATTCTTCGAGCAATGTCTACGCCACCACTTCGGGAATACATGCAAATCAAAGAATTTCCAACAGCTCCTGACGTGTTGAATTCAGTTCTGACAAGATAAGCATGTATTTGTTTTCCTACATTTAGTTCCCCAAGATTAGCACAAGCTGATAAAGCACTGGCTAAAGTATATCTATCAGGTTCCAGTGACGATTCTTTAAGCATTTTAGAAAACATATTAAGAGCTAGAACGTCAAAGCCACGCTGATTATAGCCCGTAACCATTGAGTTCCACGAAATTATGTCATGCTCATTCATTTGCTCAAATTGCGCCAATGCTAAATCCACCTGACCAGTCTGCATATACAATGAGATCAACGTATTCCAGCTCGACGTGTTTTTCACTACTATCCCATCAAAAACCATTTGAGCTGCATTGCTATCCCCTGACTTAGCATACATATTCAACATAGAATTCGCCACAGAAACATAACTACTCAACCCAAATTTAACAACAAAGGAGTGAACTCTCCGTCCCTCGTTTAACGCTCTAATCTCAGCACACGACGCAAAAACACTCGTAAATGTGTACTGTGTCGGCAAAACATCAGATGCACTAACCATCTCAAGAAACATCTGAATTGCAACCTGAAAACGACCAACGAAATTGTACCCAGCAATCATAGTAGTCCACGAAACAGAATCCCGATAAGGCATTTCCTTAAATATCGAATGTGCTTCATTAATTAAACCCCCTTTTGAATAACCAGATAAAAGTGTATTCCAAGAAGAAGTATCTCTCACAGGCATTACATCAAACACTTTACGAGCATACGATAAAAACCCGGTTTTCGCATAACCATTTATGAGATTATTCATAAGGAAAACACTTAAATGGATGCCTGATTTGATTATACGGCCATGGATTAACTTTATGGGAAATGGGTCTTTCGATTTCAAGCTGTCTTGGAGAAGTGATACATAGAAATGTGACTGAGAGACAAAAGATTGCGAGTTTTGATGCTCCATTCAAATAATTTATGCAATTTTGTTTTTCAATAGATTCAAAGATTTCTAAAGAATTTCAAGAAATATTTATCAAATTCAAAACAAGGGAAAACTGGCGGGAACATATGTGTGCCATTTTAGGGAGAGACAAGGAAACTGGGGTAAGAAAACTATTAAGTCTCGGAACTATTGACCGACTTAAATGAACTTTTTTTTTCTTGACTAACTTAAACACCATCAATCTACCACAAGACATAACAGATGGTCTCAACTCTCAAACTCTTATAGAAACAAGATGCTCTTTTAATAAAAAAAACGAAAGAATTGTTGAGACTATAGTAAATGTGGAGAGAATGTAGGAGTGTATTTCATTTATGTTGTAAGATCGAGGGAGTATTTAAGTTTAGTTAATCAAGTTAAGAGATGTTTTTAAGACTGTCAATAGTTTATAAGTGAAACTAATAATTTACGTCGAGTTTAAAAGTGTTTTTAGTATTTCTCTCAGAGTTTAAAATTTAAATGGTTCATTTGGTACTCCAATAAAGTGTAATATCTCATGATTAAGTTTTAGATGAATTTATATTATATATGGTTTATATTGGAATTGGTTAACTGATTGATCACTTCTGTTAGATAGGTCGTTAATTGATTAACTCTGTCAGTTGGTGAAATGGTTAGTGTAAAGTACAGAGCCAATGAATCAATTTCGTTGTACTATTATTCCAAGAATAAGAGCTATTTATAGGTGTACAAGTAAATCTATCTAAGGAAATAAAATCAGAAAATATCCCTAAATATCTCTAAGATCTCTACCTATGATTATGCTATGAATATTATGATTAGATATGATTATGTACATTTTGTAACACTCCCCCTCAAGTTGGAGCATAGATATTAATCATGCCCAACTTGTTACAAAGATATTCCACCCGAGTTCCATTCAAAGCCTTCGTGAATATATCACCCAATTGCTCTCCTGTCTTCACATAGCCAGTAGAAATCACGTTCTCTTGAATCTTCTCACGGACAAAGTGACAATCAACCTCAATATGTTTTGTCCGTTCATGATACATTGGATTTGAGGCAATGTGTAGAGCAGCCTGATTATCACACTTGCTCATTTTCAACCCAAATTCTTGAACTACATCTCTAAATTTTCCAAACCAGGCACGAGGACTCTGCTTTAGACCATATAGAGATTTTCTTAGATGACAAACTTTTCCATACTCCCCCTGAGCAACAAACCCAGGTGGTTGCTCCATATATACCTCTTCATGGAGATCACCATGAAGGAAAGCATTCTTGATATCCAGTTGATGCAAAGGCCAATGTTGAGAAGCAGCCAAGGAAATAAACAAACAAACAGAGGTGAGCTTAGCTACGGGGGAGAAAGTGTCTGAATAATCTACCCCATAAGTCTGAGCATAGCCTTTAGCCACAAGTCTAGCCTTAAGTCTTGCAATAGAACCATCAGGATTGACTTTGACTGTAAAAACCCATTTGCATCCTACTGCTTTCTTTCCTTTGGGTAAATCCACCAAATCCCAAGTATGATTTTCATCTAGAGCATGTATCTCTTCAAGCATTGCATCACGCCATCCAGAATTAGTCAAGGCTTCTTTCACTGTTTTAGGAATAGAGACAGAGTCTAGAGAGCTAATCAAACAGCTAGATGCAGGAGATAAGTGGTCATAAGACACAAAGTTAGCAATGGAATATGTGGATTTACACTGACGTGTACCTTTTCGAAGAGCAATAGGAAGGTCAAAATTTTCTAAAGAATCAAATAGAGAAGGAACTAATGAAGAAGGAGATGTAGGATAAGTATCATCATTACCTCTCCTCCTCGAGTAAACTTGAACAATTGGCAATCTTGTTGGAACGGATGAAGCAGTTTCTGAAGGCATAATAGTTGACTGATTCTCAATGAATGAACTGGAAGACGGAAGAACAACGTCATCTGATTGTTTTGTTACAACACGAGTAACCTGATAGATCAACCACTCATCTTCCTCCACTTCACTTGTAGAAATGGGAGGTGCATAGAAGAATGGTGTTGCCTCTGAAAATACCACATCATTTGACACTAGGTATTTGCCAAGCTCAACAGAATAACACCGATACCCTTTCTGAAGTCACGAATAGCCCAAGAAAACACATTTTAACGCCTTTGGATCCAATTTAGTAACAGATGGTCGAACATCTCGAACATAACATGTGCTTCCAAACACCTTAGGTTCCACCGAAAATAGTGATTTGTTTGGAAATAGAACACTATAAGGCATATTACTTGCCAACACAGTCGATGGCATACGATTGATCAGAAAACAAGCTGTAGCGACTGCATCAGCCCAAAATTGTTTGGGGACTTTCAATTGGAACAAAAGTGCCCGAGCTGTCTCAAGTAGATGCCTATTCTTCCTCTCAGCAACTCCATTTTGTAAACACTTCAGATCGACTCTTCATAAAGTAAATCCAAGTCATTCGAGAAAAATCATCCACAAAAGTAACAAAATATTTATGCCCAGTTTTAGAAACAATGGGACATGGTCCCTAAACATCTGAATGTACTAACTCAAAAGCAGATTGAACTCGATTATTAACCCTTGGACCTAGTGAGATGCGATGGTGCTTTGCAAATTTACATGACTCACATTCCAATGAGGAAATATGCTGAAACTGAGGACAAAGCTTTTTCAACAAAGGTAGAGAAGGATGTCCTAATCGACAATGTGCTTCAAATGGAGATACGATACTTGAGTAGGCAACAAATCGAGATTCCCATTCATCAAGGATATATAGATCATCAGATACATGTCCTTTACCAATAACCTGATTTGTAGTAAGATCACGAAACAAGCAATAATCGGGAAAGAAAGTGATATAACAATGAAGGTCTCTAGTAACTTTACTAACATAAATCAGATTAAAGGCCAATTTTGGTAGACTTAATACAGATGACAAGGTAATAGATGAGGTAGGTTTAACAGTTCCAGATCCAACGATGTTACAGGTTGATCCATTAGCTACTGTAACTAGAGAGGGTACTTTGTGTGGCTGAAAACTAGAAAAAATATTAGGATTGCCTGTTATATGATTGGTGGCACCTGAATCAATCACCCATTTATTTGAAGAGGTGATAAGACATGATTTATCGGACTTGGGGAAAGCTTTAACCTAAGTGGATTCCTTCAATAATTTCTTATATTGAGAGAATTCAGAGAACTCCTCAACCGAAATCAAAACCATTTTGTCAGAAAATGGACTAGAAGCAGCAACCACCTCACTTTGATCAGTCATTTTTTTATTTTATTTTTTTCAACTAAAATGCTCACTGTATCAGATCAAATTGATGTTGAAACCAATAGAACATTCCAAGTAGGCTATATCTGAAAGTCACACTATACCCAAAAGGAAAGACAAACAGTAGCTAACGGGCAGACAAAATCTTAAGGTTGACAACCAAACTTGAAATTGCACTTCAAAACAATTTTCCAAATGAGCAGCAGATAGCCTCCAAAACAATATCAAGTTCACAAATTGTGGAGCAATCATTCAACTTACTGTTGCACTTTGCAAACAGTCTCCAATCATATATCAGAATGAAAGACTAAATACTAATAAACAGAGAAGTGTCAAACCTGACCAATGAGAGTGCACAAATTCTATTTCAAGGATTTTCTTCTCCAAGATATGGTCCGATGATTAGAGGACCACTACAAATCGTCCAGAAATGTCAAGCCGAAATCGTAACAGAATACCAGACCAAGATAGATCCACGTACACACTTTCACGTGCTTCAAGATCTGCAATGTCTCCAGCAACTTTCTTGGCGCGTGAGTCTTACGCTCTTCTCCTCTGACCACCGGAGTCTGGTGTTTGTATATCAGAGGAGTTCTAATCTAACTCAAACAAAGCAGTATTACCCGCTCTGATACCATGTAAAGTACAGAGCCAATAAATCAATTTCGTTGTACTATTATTCCAAGAATAAGAGCTATTTATAGGTGTACAAGTAAATCTATCTAAGGAAATAAAATCAGAAAATATCCCTAAGTATCTCTAAGATCCCTAAAGATCTCTACCTATGATTATGCTATGAATATTATGATTAGATATGATTATGTACATTTTGTAACAGGGTGAAACAATAAAATTTTGAAGTTGAAAATATTTTTTAAAAACAAACTTAAAATTTTTTTTGGGGTGGGGTGGGTGCTGGTAGGGAGGTGTTGGGTGGGGGGGTTGGGTAGGGGTGAGAAAAATGAAATTTTGAAATTCACGCTATTCTGCTTTTTGGCGCCTTTCCTTTTTCTTTGGCGATGGAGAAGATGTAGCCGTGTAGGGTTAATTTCTGAATAACATCGTCACTATTTAGCTTAGGTATTTAATTAACCTGCCTGATTAATGATCAGTTAGGAGTTAGTTAGTTTGTTAATATTGTAGCTGCAACATATGTATATAATGCATTGTATAAATACCCACATATGTAACTAACTCACATAAGCTTTGAATGAATGTGAGTGTCTTCTTTTTCTTCAATACGATTCTTTTTGTAAATCTCAATCTGGTATCAGAGCTTTGAATCAGAAATCGATTCAATCATCCATTCACTGTTTGACTGGGATTACTGAAGAAACAGCTTGATGGAGAATGCTACAGATACCTCCATTAATGTCCAAGAAAATCACGAGTAACTATAGTTGAGACTCTTGAAGAGATCGATCGAAAGCATCATCATCCACTATATTCACAACTCAGATACTCCTGGAAGTGTCCTCACCACCGTGCAACTTACAGGAACTGAAAATTACTCTTTATGGAGCAGATCCATAATGATTAACCTTTGAGCTAAAAGTAAGTTGGGGTTTGTGTTAGGAACGTGTAAGAGGAGTGCTTATGAGGGAGAATTGGAAGAGCAGGAAAAATGTAATGCTTTCGTATTGGCTTAGATCATGAAGACTGTATCAAAGGAATTGCTTAGTGGTATAGTCTATGCCACATATACAACTATGGTCTGGGAAGATCTCAAAGAAAGGTTCGATAAGGTTGACGGATCAAGAGGTTACCAATTGCACATGGAAATTTGCACGATTCATCAAGGCAATTTGACAGTTTCTGCTTATTTTTTGAAATTAAGATTGTTATGGGATGAATTTGATGCCCTAGTTCCTCCACTTTCATGCAAATGTGATAAATCTAGAATTTATGTGGATCATCTAGCTTGTTTAAGGCTGTTTATTTTCTGATGAGATTGAATGAAGTCTATAGTCATGCGCGTAGTCAGATCTTGATGATGTATCCTTTGCCCAGTGTTGAAAAGGCATATTCTATGATCATGGCAGATGAGCGCCAACAAATGACTTCAAATTTGCATGTTCCAGATCCTACTGCTATGTATGCTGGAAAAGGAAATTTTTCAGAGGAAGTTCCAGGTTAAGAAGAAAGACTGGGATAAAATTTGTGACTATTGTAAACTTCAAGGTCACATTAAGGAAAATTGTTTTAAGTTGATTGTATACCCTCCTAACTGGAAGTTTAAGAAGAAGTCAGGACCAATAGCCGATCAAGCTAATAAGCAACAAGACATGGTGAATCAGGTGAATGCTGGAAGATAGGAGAATACTGGCAGATATGAAGGAGACTCAGCTAGATATGAAAAAGCTTCAGCTGATGCTTTTGCACCTATGATCCAAGAGCAACAATTGTACCATCAATATAAGAAGATAATAGACATTGAGGAACCAACTTCAGGCTTAAGAGGTGCAATGGACATGGTTAACATGACATGTATAATTTCCAAATCTAATGCTTTATCTATAACAAGTAGAGAAACATAAAAGGCAAAAAAATGGATATTAAACTCAGGTGCCACATGTCATATCACATAAAAAAACTCTAGTTTGAGCTCTATATCTAGTTGTATGGGTAGGAAAGTACAATTACATAATGGTGAACACTCTCTAATAACACACGATGGTGAATGTAAAGTTGTTAGTGATGGCATATTGAAGAATGTACTAGTTGTGCCTGAGTTCAAGTATGATTACTTTCAGTCTCACAACTAACAAGGCAACTGAGATGCTCAATTAATTTTTTCCCTGAGTTTTTTGTCATTCAGGACCTCTCCAATGGGAGGTGAAGGGGATTGGTAAGGAGGTTGATGGTCTATACTACTTCCCTACTCAGATCCCATGTGGAAGGGCAGGAATAATGGGATAGTGACCATGACACAACATTCAGATAATGACAATCTACTTTGGCATAACAAGCTAGGATATCCTTCAATGAAGGTGTTGAAATACATGCCCTTGTATGGAGAGAATGTTGATTTCAGTTCATGTAAAAAATGTACAGTCTGCCCTCTTGCAAAGCAGACTAGATTACCATTTCAGATAAGCGTGTCTAGAGTTGTTAATGTGTTTGATTTACTTCATTTAGATGTTTGGGACCCTATAGGACTGCTACTCACAATGGTTGTACAGTTTTCTTGACTATAGTTGATGATAATTCAAGAATGACTTGGTTATATTTGATGAAAATGAAAAGTGATGTGTTTGCAAAATTGAAGTCATTTTTTGTTTTAGTTCAAAATTAGTTCAATAAGATTGTTAAGAGAGTGAGATCAGATAATGGCGCAGAGTTTTTTAATAATGAATGTGGTACTTTATTCAAGTCACTTGGAATTATTCATGAAAGTAGTTGTCCACACACTCCACAGCAAAATGGAGTTGTGGATAGAAAATATAGACACATACTTGAAGTAGCTAGGGCACTCAGGTTCCAAGGTGGTATCCCTATCAAGTTTTGGGTGAGTGTGTGTGCTAGTTGTTGTTTACTTGATAAACAGACTACCTACTGAAGTATTAAAAGGACAGGCTCCCTATGAAAAGTTCAATGATCACAAGGCAAGAGTTGATCATCTTAGAACCATAGGGTGTCTATGTTATGCAATAAAGATGGTAAAGCCTGATAAATTCTCTCCTAGAGTTGAAACATGTGTACTAATGGGATGTTCAACAAATCAGAAAGGCTATCTTCTATATAGTACTTCCCAACACAAGTTTATAGTGAGCAGAGATGTTGTGTTTAGGGAAGATATGTTCCCTTTCCTTCAAGTGACAAACACACAACAACCATTGTTTCCAAGAGATATTGCCATGAGTGATGATGATCCTGCAGATCCTGTATTTACAGAAAGTGCAGAGGTGCCAGTTTCTATGCAAGTGCCTATTGTTGACAATGTTGAATTGAAGAATGTTAACATGTCTATGGAGGACAATTTGACAAGGATGGCTGTTGACCTAAGTGAGAGAATTAACACTCAAGTGGTTGCAGCAGATGGAACCAATGTGTAACACCCCATAAAATTTTTGAGCTAAGACTTGAACCATCCTTCGTTGTGAGTAGGATTTTATCGAGGAATTAAAATTTCCTAAGTGTTAATTTCACTAGATGCAGCACCTTGAGTTCGAAAAAGAACTAAATTGGAAATAGCAAAATCTGAAATTTTGCAAGTTAAGCTAAATATGAGTTTTGGGTCAACTTCAAACGACCATAAATCCTAGCTCAGGATGTGTTACGTGTGCTACCAGGTACCTTAGGAAATATCTTTGAATTATCTTTCCAACGCCACCAATTTTGCTAAGTTTCGAGTTCAGATGAATGAGATATGACCTTTTGAAGTTAGGCTGTAAAGTTAAGAAAAGTTAGCCGAAAATAATGAGGGGTATTTTGGTCTTTTCCTTACCCAATCAGATTTAATTCATTTTTAGTAATAATTTAGGGTCTAATCATATTCGGTTCAGTTTTATAATCCTAAAATTAGCCTAGGGTTTTAGTTGAGAGTTCAAGAAGAGAAAAGAAGAGAAAAGAGGAGAAAAGAGGAGAGGATCAAGCGTCCGTCGAGATCCTTGCGTGTTGTAGAGGATTTTCGCCATGGGTTTGATCCCTAAGAGGTATGTGAGATCACATAGCATTGGGTTAGTTCACCCACACGCCAAGCATGTTTAATTCAGTGTATTGTCGTCCTAAAAAGATTGAGAATTTGATATTCTTAATAGTTGTTCTTGAATTGATTTCGTTCTTAAACATGAGTTGGGATTAAGGAGTTTCTTGATGATTAAGTGTTGTTTCTTTAAGTTGTTGGGTTAGATTTTATGTATATGATTTGGGTACATGAATCAAAGTGAATTTGAGAAAAAGAATCGAATTAAAACGATTTAGGATCGGAAAACGAGATCAATAGCTCGTCAGAATTTTGCCTGAAGGAAGGCTGGCGCGACGCGCCCCCATAGCGCCAAGCAGGCTGGGGCGGCGCACCAGCAGTGCGCCAGATTTGAGCCCCAGTAAGTTGGGGCTGGCGCGACGCGCCCGGGATGCACCCAAATCATCGTTTTTCACCAGTTTTCATCATTTAGCTTATTTAAGTCCTTCTAAAGTGTATTAACACTTCCTATTGATTCTAACTACTCTAAATGACTTCTAAACATCTAGAAATCATCCAAAAACATTAATCATAACCTTGAATCCATAAATTCAAATTTAAGGAAAGTTGAGAGCCAAGTTTAGAAAGTTCTTCGAGTCTTTTCAAGAAGTCTTTTGCAAATGCTTTTAACTTTGTTTTAAGAATTACAGTTCAAGTTGAGTAAAGAGTAAAGAATAAATATTGAAGTTCATTTTTTCAAAAGTATATGGGGACTAAGTATTCCCAAAAAGATTTATCACATTTAAATAAGAACGGAAACTGAGATTTTCAAAGAGCCTTCAGGCTAGTTTTACAGTAAAGAGGAAACTATGATTTCCAAGAGAGCTTTTAAGCTAAGTTTTGAGTAATTATCTCAAACCAAAGAAAGAAGTTTGTTTTAAA
>NW_006239106.1:301938-308689 GCF_000226075.1 Solanum tuberosum
AAACATAAAGAACTAAGTATTTTTGGGAGTAGTATTGAGCACCAATATGGGGATGCGAGTTCATAATAACTCACAACCCCATAAACCATGTAGCCATCATGGGTAAAAAGGGTCATACTTTTTAGATGAATCCTTTTCGCATAGACTAGTGGATCCACTTAGTGAGTTAGCTTCCTATATCACGGCAAGGTATAGGATGGGCCTCGGCAGCGTGAGGTAAAGCCCTGTATCATCACCATAGTTCTTAAGTGATGGTTGTCGGTTAGAGAAACTCCCACATCAGTAGTAGCATGGTTTCTCAAAGGGTTCTGCTTAGTGTGAATGGGGGTATGGGACTTCATTCATGCATTGCACTAGTAGAATTTGAGAGAAAGCATGGTTGAACTCCCTTTAAGGACAGAAGCGCATCCAAACCTCGTTCTTTTGTATTATTAGTTTGTTGGAATAGATAATATACATATATGATCAGATGCATATGTAGGTAAGGACTGCTTAGAGTTGGACACAGAATGCCTAATTCAAATTGAAATGTACAATGATCTGGGAAATAAGATTTTCCTTTTCTTAAAAGAGAAAAAATGAAATAGATCCACTTTCTGGATTATTGCCGATGTAATCATAAAAACCAATTTTTTCAGGGACCGGATAAACTTTGATTTTCGGCTAACCCAGCACCAACTCTTCAATAGATTTCTTGCTGGAGTATCTCTCTTAATCTTAAGGTGAAGCGCCTTTTAGCCAGCTGAAGGAAGGTCGCGTTAACGCCCTTGCAATCAGAAAGCCTTTTGATAACCTTACTACTAATAGAAAGGGGAAAGATGCGCTCAATCCCTTGCTTCTTGCTCTAACTTAGGAGTAGGGGCTGACGAGCTTTTTCCGCAGGCTGCTATGCTAGTTGTAGCGCGATAGCGCTTTACTAATATAATAGAAAGTCAAGTTAGTGTTATGGTGCAGCGGAAGGCCCCCTCTCCTTACAGTCAAGTGGCTGAACGCCCCTCGAATCTTCCTTGAGTTGACGTCACTGGGACATCTACCGCTTGGATCCTGCCTTGTTAGTCATCCGTAGAGCTAAAGGAAATTTTTGAAGCCATTCCCATACCCACATACCAATACCAACCAGGGTGGCTGTTCAGTAAGTCCTACCCCTAAGAGAAAGGAGAAATTGCTTGCGCGCTTCGTCAAGTAAGAGAGAGGATCTTGCGAATTGGTAGCTGTGAAACTAGCTCTGGCCGATTCGATCAATAATGGGATTCTTGGCTAGAGAACCTAAGCCTTAGCCTAGTCTATATCCACAGCTGACGCAACCATCTTTTCTAGCCAGATAGCGAGCGATCACTCAACATCATTGTTGTTCATTGGATTCCGGAGGAACTACTTCGTTAGGATTGGGGAATTGCTGCGATTCTTCCTGAATAGCCTGGATTCTCCCGTCGAGTATGATATTATGATTATGAATTGACAACATGTTTTCAACAGTTTTTCTTTATATTGCACTTGTTTTAAACTGCTTTATAATGAAATGAGTTTATTTAAGTATTCAAGAGTTGAGAAGAGCCAAGGTAGGTGTTTCTTTCATAATCCCTTTCGAGCCTATGTTGTTTTAGCATTCCAACTCGCATACTTGTACTTTTAATATACTGATGCCAGTTGGCCTGCATCGTCTTATGATGTAGACACATGTAATTAGGATCGGCATCCGACACATTCATTGATCCAGTGAGCAGTTCAGAGTTTGTTGGTGAGCCTCTTTGCATTCTAGAGGACTCCTTCAAATTGCTTTCAGTTTTAGTATTAGTTCATTAGGATGTCGCGGGCCTGTCCCGACATCCATCTCAGTTGTTTAGAGGCTTCATAGATAGTCAGACAGTCGGACAATCAGTTAGTGAATTCAGTTGTCTTTACTTTTCATTTCATATGTTAAGACTTGAGTTGCCATTTTGGCCAAGTTGAATGTTGACTATTAAACATTCTAAGTTATTTCATTAGTTAAGTTGAGTAATGTGCTATTGATCTTTATAAATATGCATATAGTCTTCCTCTAAGGTTAGTAAGCCAGGCCAAGGGTTCGCTTGAGGCCAACAATGATCTTCGAGTGTTGGCCACGTCCAGGGTGTAGGCTCAAGACGTGACACAATGATACCAGTGTTATTGAAGATCATGAAGGTGATAATGTAGCAGTTAGGCAAAAAGATCAAAATAGTCATCTAGAGTTTCCCATCCTACTATCTGGATGAAAGATTATGTTACTCCAAGATGTTATACTCACTCTCAGAGAAACTATGTATCCTATGATAATGTGACTTCTCATTATAAAACATATTTGTCTAAGTTATCCACTGACATTGAGCCCATAAACTATGAGGAGACAGTGAAAGACACAAGATAGGTGAAGGTTATGCAACATAAGATTCAAGCATTAGAGGAGAATGGAAGTTGGAAAATAGTTCCACTGCCAGTGGAAAGGCAACTATACGTTGTAAATGGGTTTTCAAAATCAAATATAAAGTTGATGGTGAAGTTGACAGGTTCAAAGCTAAAGGGTATAGTCACACTGAGGGGATTGATTATCAAGAGACCTTTTCTCTTGTTGTGAAGATGGTAACTATGAGATCATCATAGCCTTAGCAGCAGCTGAAAACTGGAAAATTTATCAGATGGATGTATTCAATGTCTCCAAGGTGATTTGTTTGAGGAGATTTACATGGAACTACCTAAAGGGTTCTGTAGCATAGGAAAGGATAAGAACCTTGTCTGTAAACTTGTTAAGTCTCTCTATGGACTTAAGCAAGCATCAAGACAATGGAATGCAAAATTGACTGAGGCATTGTGCATTTCAAGTTACACACAAAGTCATCTAGATTACTCTTTATTCACAAAAAGAAGAGGATCTAGAATGGTGATAATCCTAGTATATGTTGATGACCTGTTAATTACAGGTAATGATATTGGATTAATAGAAGAAACCAAGCATGTATTGTATAGTCATTTCAAGATTAAAGATTTAGGTGAACTCAAGTATTTCTTGGGAATTTAATTTTTAAGGTCTAGAAAGGGAATTGTGATGAATCAAAGGAATTATGCCCTTGAGTTGATAGCTGAGGCAGGACTGGGGAATGCTAAACCAAATGTAACACCTCTGGAATGTAACATGAAGTTGACCAATATAGAGTATGATCGGAATGCTCAAACCACCGATGTTTTTATGTGAAGATGTTTCCATATATCAAAGACTTGTGGGCAAGCTACTATACCTTACCAACACAAGGCCAAATATAGCTTTTGCAATACAGTCCTTGAGCTAATTCATGCAACGACCAAAGATGTCACACTGGATTGTTGCCTTAAAAGTAATCAAATATATCAAACTTGAACTTGGAAGAGGATTATTAATGAGTTCTGATAGCAAGCTCCATTTGATAGGTTATTGTGATGCAGATTGAGTTGCATGTCCAAGTATTAGAAGGTCTGTAATAGGTTTTGTATTGAAATATGGTGATTCGCCCATATCTTGGATGTCGAAGAAGCAAAATACAGTGTCAAGAAGCTCTGCAGAGGCTGAGTACATGAGTCTAGCTAGCCTGACAACTGAAGTGGTGTGGATTGCATATACAATGAACTAAAAGTAAAGTTGATTGAACCAACTTCTATATATTGTGATAGCAAAGCTGCTATACAAATTGCTGCAAATCCTGTGTTTCATGAGTGTACTAAGCACATCGAGATTGATTGTCATTTCATTCGAGAGAAAATTCAAAAAGGTCTCATTCAAACCATCTATGTCAACACTAAGGATCAACAGGCTAATTTGCTGACTAAGGCACTAGGAAGATGTAACATCCGGCAATTTGAAATAGCTAAGAAGAGACTTAGAATTTGAAAACTTTCAATTTTTGGAAAGGATTTGAAAATCTGGAAAATTTGGCTGAGTATGGAAATCAATGATTTTTGGCCAACTTTGAGCAGTTATAACTTCTAGCTCAGGATGATTTAGGAGTAGTTCCAGTTATGGTTGTGAAGCTTGTGGAATGATCTTTCCAACGCCACCGAGTTTGCTCAATTCCGAGTTCGTATGAGCGAGTTATGGCCTTTGAAAGTTGGGCAGTTGACAAGGAAATCCGTCCGGGAATCATTAAGGGCATTTTGGTCTTTTCCCTAGCTATTTCTTTTGAGGATGTATTGTTGTATAGGGCTGATCTTTGGATCATTTTGTTCCATTTTTTAAGAGAGTGAAGGCTAGGGCTTGAGAGTGAAGAAGAGAAGAAGAAGAGAAGAAGAAGAGAAGAAGAAGAGAAGAAGAAGAGAAGAAGAAGAGAAGAAGAAGAGAAGAAGAAGAGAAGAAGAAGAGAAGAAGAAGAGAAGAAGAAGAGAAGAAGAAGAGAAGAAGAAGAGAAGAAGAAGAGAAGAAGAAGAGAAGAAGAAGAGAAGAAGAAGAGAAGAAGAAGAGAAGAAGAAGAGAAGAAGAAGAGAAGAAGAAGAGAAGAAGAAGAGAAGAAGAAGAGAAGAAGAAGAGAAGATGTTGTTAGGGTTGTTAGTTGTTGAAGTTGTTGGAATTGTTGTTAGGGTTGCTAGTTGTTGAAGTTGATAGTTGAAATCTATGGGTTGTTGAGGGATTTTTGTGCTTCCAAGTGTATGGGTTGAAACCTTGTTTTGGGAGGGTTTAGAGCTAGAAAAAAAGAGGATCCCAATAATAGTCAGTTTCTCAGAAGCGATCGACGGACTAGAGGTACGGTCTGTAGATCGGTCTACGGACCGTCGATCCCCTCCTTAGTTCCACACTTAGAATTTTCAAAAATTCAGGTATTGGAACCCTCTCAGGATCACTCTACGGACCAACAGTACGGTCCGTAGATTGATCTACGGACCGTCGATGGACACCGTGGTTCCACACTTGGCCATTTTCCTGAATTGTCCTCAAATACCTTGCCTGCTGATCTACGGTCGTCACTTACGGACCGTGAATGGACCTACGGTCCGTAGATCACTTCCGTCAAGGCCATGTTTCTGCATTTCTTATTGTACCTATGTTTCCAAGTTGTCTCCAACACTTCAAGTTGTATCAAAATGTTTAGAACTCATTCATAACAGGTGATTATATCCCTTGAATCCATAATTCAATTCAAGGAGAGTTAGAATCGAGTTAAAGAGAAGTTAGAGTCAAGTCAAACAAGGTTAATAAGTCAGTTCAAGCAAGTTTTCAAAGTTGTTCGAGAGTCTTTAATGAACGTTTTTACTTCATTCTAAGGCTCAAGTTGCAAGTCAAGTAAAGAGTTTAAAGTTGAGTTCATTTCTCAAAGTTATTAGGGAACTATGTATTCCCAAAGAAGTTTTTAAAGAAATGTTTTCACATTTAAACAAGGTTGGAAACTAAGATTTCCAAAAGAGCCTTCGGGCCAGTTTTTCAGAAAAAGAGTTATCGTTTTCTAAATGAAGCAAGGTTGGAAACTGAGATTTCCAAAAGAGCCTTCGGGCAAGTTTTTGAGTAATTATCTCATATCAGCAGGAAGAAATATGTTTTAAAACATAAGAGCCAGCACTACAAGAAAACTGCCCAATAGCGAAGGGAAAACTGGTCGCTATAAGTACGAACCTGGTCCCAAAAAGGGAAATAGCGACCAGTTACACTTGTCCTTATAGGCCTAGTCGCTAATGACCTTTAGAGACGAGATTATCGGGCTGGTCGCTGATTCTTTTTCGCGACTAGTATATCACTGGTCCTCAAACAGTCAGTCAGTCAGTCAGTAGTTTTGAGTCTCTCATCCATGTATATGTATGTATATGTAAATATTCTATTTTGAGACTCGAGTTGCCCCTTTGGGCCTTATTTTTTTATCAGTTAAGTTGTTTATGTCTTTGCATGGCATTGAGTTATTCTGTTGAGTCAGGTTTCCGCTGAGTTAAGAAAGCCAGGCCAAGGGTTCGCTTGGGGGCCAGCAATGGTCTCTGAGTGCCGGTCCCGCCCAAGGTGTAGGCTCGGGGGCGTGACAGAAGATCACAACATGACTTTCTTCTAGACAAGCTTGGAGTATTGAATCTCTTTAGTACATCCAGCTTGAAGGGGAGTATTGAAATTGGTTAAGTGATTGATCAATTATGTTAGATAGGTCGTTAATTGATTAACTATGTTAGTTGGTGAAATGGTTAGCTTAGGTGTTTAATTAACCAACCTGATTAATGATCAGTTAGGAGTTAGTTAGTTAGCTACAAGTTTGCTACTATTGTAGCTGCAACACCTGTATAGAATGCATTGTATAAATACCCACATCTGTAACTAACTCACATAAGCTTTGAATGAATGTGAGCTTCTTCTTCTTCAATATGATTCTTTCTGTAAATCTCAATAGTTTATAAAGATAAATTTATTTCAAATGAAGTATGAATTATTTATTTCAAGCTTATTTATGAGATATTCCATCTTATTTATCGAGCAAATATATCTTTAATTCTATTATGTATCAATAAGATTTCTCTACTTACATTTTTTTTTCTTATAAAATCATTCAATCAAATTTGTCATAAAAAATCTCCTTAACATCTTGAAATAGGGGTGTACAAAACCAAACCGAAAACCGAACCAAATCGCAAACCGAGAAAAAAAACCCGACTAGTGGTTGGTTTGACTTGGTTTGGTATTGAAAAAAAAAACCCGACTATATTTGGGTTGGTTTGGTTTTAACTAAAAAAAACCAACCCGACATTATATATATAATTTAAAAATTTTATTTTATACATAAAAATATTTACTTTGATATAA
>NW_006239106.1:308919-318526 GCF_000226075.1 Solanum tuberosum
TTTTTTGTTGGATATTTTAGTATCATTACTCATATAATATTTTGCTTTTTTTTTTAAGAAACACCTTAGATAGTTGTACTTTGGTAGGACTAAAGAAATACTTGAAGTATAAGTAAATTATATGTTTGTATGAATACTTTACCCGAAAAACCAGAAAATCCCGAGATTGAAAAATCCGACTTTTATTAGTTTGGTTTGGTTTATAGATTTAAAAATCCAACACAAATGGTTTGGTTTGATATTTGAAAAATCCGAACCAACCTGGTCATGTACACCCCTACTCCTAAGGTAAGGGGTTTTAGCTAAGCATATATAGTGAAAAGCAAGAAATCGTTACCAACAAAATTTCCATCTGATTTGCTAACGATCTGCAATCCCCAAATGTGAAATCGAAGCTAAAATCTTATAATCTCCAAATCTAAATCCAAAACTCTACTAAGAATGTTAAACAATGTTCAAAATGTAAAAACTCTCAAAAACCCAGGAGTAAACAATGTGGGAATTACTTTTCTTCTTTTAAAAATTACATTTATACGTTCCCAAAAACTCAGAACAGAGTCAACTTAGTGAAGTAAGTCGGATCGCCGACCCATTTGGCGATCCGCCGAATTTCTCTTCTTCTCGCCTTTCGGCTTGGTTCCTCCATCAAATTGTTCTGGAACTTTTGGCGAGCTTGATCGTTGTCGTCGATCCATTCGGCGCATCGCCGAATCACCGTTTTGCTAGCCAAGTTGGTTTGGTTCATGGGATACTTCGCTGAAAATTTAGGCGAGATGGAGGCCCACTCGGCGAGTCACTGAGTGGTTTTTGCGAGCTTCAGCTTTTCGCATTGTAATGTTCTTGCCTCACTCTTAAGCTTTCATTGTTGCATATCAACATATTAACGTAGTTATGAGTGAAAAATAGGCATTTAGGACACTAAATCGTTGAATAACAAGCCTTAAATGAGTCGAAATTATCGACTCATCAACTTGCTGAAAGATATGATCGTTTGAAGTTGACCTAAATAGAAGCTTATATCAAAACTTAATTTATAAGGAAGCTTTCAACTCAATTTTGTGCTAGTGGATTATTGTGACCTTAATTCATGTCCAAAGCTATTCCACACTAAAGAATTCACTTTAACACCTAAGCACAATTTAAAAATCACGTGATATGATGTTATATGCAACTGAAGAATGATTTAAGTCTTAGCTTAGAACTTTTTGAGGTGTTACATGAGTATCATAATCAACCTATTCAAATAGCTTTTTTGTTATATGTCAAATAGTTAGACATTCGATGAACCTGCAAAATTGGATAGCAAAATATAGTTTGGTAATTAAGATGATGGGTTACATTTTATATTATTATTTCTAAATACCAAATACCGTATCGAATACCAAAAAAATTAAAATGTCTACTATATATCATATATCATACCAAATACCATAATACCAAAATCACGGTATTAAAATTTTCGATATAGTATAGTAATTAGGTATATACCATACAATGCCCACCCCTACTTGCAAGTGAAATGCAACGTTAGGAATTGTTTGGCCGTATACTTTTATTTTATTGTCCTCGTAGAAGCAAAGACGTTCACAAAATTGCTTCACAGCGAATTTGAAAAGATATCCCTTTTTTATGTTGTGATAATTGTATTCTTAATGGAATAAACACATTTCTAATTGCAAAAATATCTAATTATTATTTTGAGATGTGTGTTGTTATTAAAACTTTTACCTATCATTCTTGTGTCGTTACTTTAGCCATTTGAACGTTCAAATTCCGGAGTAACATGATGGATGTATTCTACTTCAAAATTAATCTATCGGAAAATTTTTAACTTAAAAATAAACGACACTTTTTTATAAATATTATTATTTTAAAAAATACACATAATTTTTTCGGGTAGGTTTATAATCTGTGTGGTTTTTTTTTAAAAATCAAATCGGTTTTAGAAATTTGGCTGATTATTATTTTTACAAAAAAAATTAATGACGTGGCTGAATCATCATTCGTCACATGGATAAAATGGTTTTGCAAAACTAGATGGGTTTTCTGTTAATCCATAATGGCATGAATGAGCCTTTTTTCATATGGAAATTGCATAGATGAACTAAACTTTTAATGGATAATATAAATAAGTCTTTTTTTAAAAAAATTGATGGCATATTTGAGCCTTTTCTGATAAATAAGTGAAGCAAGCAATAGCATTCTAAAAGGATAAGACTATCAAAGTGTGTGGTTTAAAATACAGGACTTGTGCCTGTAAATATAACTAAATGGGGTTTAGAGTATTTTGTTCTAACTCAGTGACTTTGATATGGGGAACTCTAGTGGTTTTTCTATTTGTATATGCCTTGTATGTGCTACTAAACATTCACAAGAGGAAAAGGTTTCCTCCAAGTCCAACAGGCTTTCCCATTTTAGGACATCTTCATTTGTTAGCTGGTAAAAATCCACACAAAGATTTACAAAAACTAGCCAAGAAACATGGTTCTATTATGTATGTGCAATTGGGACTAGTACCTGCAATTGTTGTCTCATCCGTTGATGCAGCCGAGAAGTTCCTCAAGACATATGATCACATCTTTGCTAGTAGGCCTCATAGTGAGGCATCTCAATATTTGTCTTATGGACAGAAGAATTTGATATTTGCAAAGTATGGTGTGTATTGGCGCAACATGCGCAAATTGTGCACTGTGCACCTTTTGAGCAATCACAAGATCAATTCATTTCAATCCATGAGAAAGCAAGAAGTTCAACTTCTGATTGAATCGATTAAAAGGAAGCTCATGATCGTGTAGTTGTTGATCTTAGTGCAAGGATTTTGTCCTTGAATGCTAACTTGACTTGCTTGATGATGTTTGGAAAGAAGTACATGGATGAGGACTTAGACAAGAGGCGATTCAAAGCTATTGTTCAAGATGTTGTGGATTTAGCATCCACACCAAATCTTGGAGATTTTTTTCCTTTCCTTGGTGTTATTGATCTCCAGGGTCTCAATCGCAAACTCAAGGATCTTTCAAAGGTGTTTGATGAGTTTCTTGAGAGGATTATTGATGAACATGTCGAGTATCATGATCGGGATCAAACCAAGGACTTTGTGGACACCATGATGGACATAATGCAATCTGGAGAAGCAGAATTTCAGTTTGACCGTCGTCACATAAAAGCTATCCTCTTGGTATATATGTACTTTCATCCCATTTATAAGTCATATATACTAGTATAAGCTTAATTTATAACAAATTCCCCTGTTTCCTTTTATATACAGGACATGCTTCTGGCTGCAATGGACACTACAGCATCAACAGTAGAATGGATACTCACCGAACTTCTTAGGCATCTCCAAGTGATGAAGAAACTCCAAAACGAGTTGCAAGAAGTGGTAGGCCTTGAAAGAATGGTAGAAGAATCGGACTTGGAGAACTTAAACTACTTAATCATGGTTGTAAATGAGGGCCTGAGGCTGCATCTTGCAGTGCCACTATTTTTTCATGAGGCCATGGAACATTGTGTAGTCAATGATTCCACATACAGAAGGGATCCCGAATCATAATAAATTGTTACGCAATTCATAGGGATCCAAACGTTTGGCCAGACCCTGAGAAGTTTTTTCCTGAGAGATTTGTTGGGACACTACACCAAAAGAGACCTTTAGCGGCAATTGATTTTTCTTTTAGTGGCAATAGTTATTGCCACAAATACATTACCGGCATTTGATTAAATGTCATTGGATCCAATGTCGCTAAAGCCTTTAGTGGCATTTATGTCGGGTGCCGGTAAAGACCCTCATTATTGCCACTAAAAGTAATTACTTTTAGCGACTTTTATTTAGTGGCATTTACTATTGCCATTAAAGCTACTTTAGAAACAAACATATGTGTGGCATTTAAATTCACCTTAATTCACATATTTACCCTCTTTTATAACATCAAAAACAAAATTCACAAGAGAAATAAGTTCGAAAGTAGTAAAGAAGAATTATCAAACTCAAAACAATGTCATTTACTTAAAATAAGAACAAACAATCTTAATACATTCAACTTCTTATCTTGTAGCGGAAAAACAAACTATGAATTATCAAAATAGAAAAAATGTGTTCAACAATGGAAACAATAAGGCAATTAAGCCAGTGTTTGTTCCCTAATGCAAAATGTGACAGCTTTCTGGATCAGTGTGTCAGTCATTCCTTGAACAAGCTCACCATTTGAATGAGTATGCCACTGTACACATATAGCGGTAGATGGTTAGACGACAAAAAATTGACATGCCAATTACATATCTTACTCACTAAGATCTAGGTGACTAAAATTTGAAATAGAGACAGAATAGAAAAGCACCACCCATGGTCCCGTCATGTACCTAGTTCAAATATAATATTTCATATCACAACTAAGGAATCAATTGACAAGCAACAACCTCATTAGCAAGAGGAATAAACTAAAGTAATGCCTTTTCAAATCCACCAAGCAGTTCATATATATGACGTCCTGGCAAGTCTAAAGTAGTGTGTTACTACACACCAACTCAAACACTAAGGTTCAGGAAACATTTACCGTCAAGCAAAATCTCAGAAAATATTAATAATCTCATAATAACTTTTAACTAGTTGATTATACTCCAATGCTTGACATATGACTTATCAAGAAATTAAAATCAAACTAAGCAGCAAATAGAGAACAGTTGGTTCTGATACTTGAAACTGGCAACCACCATCAATAATGGAATTTTTGTTCAAGTTAACTACCTTAATCAATAATAAGAATTTTTGTTCAAAGAGCACCATCAAAAGCAATAGATACAACCTCACCCACTATCATACAAACTCGGATACAACAACTTGTGATGCTGTAATTAACACAGTATAGGAGAATATTAAGATTGAGCTCTGAATTGACACATTTGGAAGATCACTAAGTAGCTACGAATGAACCTGAAGGAAGTTCTTCATCATGGTGATGTATCCTCATGTCTGCTCTTCATTCCTTCAATCAACGAATTACCTATATATAAAGAGAACATGTAGTTTTATTTAGTTTCACTTGCCTTGACTCGAAAAAATCTGAAATTCAACATACTCCATCAAGACATTAGCATTTACACCCCTCCATCTTGATCTCTTAAAAGCACTTAACCTAGTGAAACAATAAAATTACATTATTCCTACATTAGGATCCTTTATAATCCAATTCTTGCAATAAGCAAAATCACTCCTTTAACATACTTGACTTCTATTAAGAGCCCTTTTGATTGATAAAGAAATAAGACATTTACACTAAGAATAATAGAAAATAGATTGGATAAAGAAGGAGGGATCCAATGGATTGACAACCAACATGAAGTTAATTGATTTATGATGAACCCACACAAAATGGTATTACATTAACAATTGACACATAACGAGATTGAACTAGGAATACAAAAACAAGTACAAGCCATAATAATATGAGATACATACAAGTTACTCATGCCCAGTATTTTGGTCTTCTAAGTTCAACACCCAAAGTAACATCAATAGAACGTACAGAAGTGTAGAAGATTACAAGCAAAGTGATACTTAGTCCTTTTCGGAATATATATCCTCTATTCACAATTGCTCATTGTATGAAATATAGTTGTACAGTGTGCAAATGAGCTGGAGCAGACCAATACCTATGTTAATGTTCATCGAATTTCTAGAAGAAATAAGAGTGATAAAATGTAGGTACATTAGGAACTTGAATATCAGATTTTGCATAAGTGCGCGAAGTCTCAAGTTCACTGCATAAACTGTAAAAGTACACTCTATTGATTCACTAGCCTGACTTCGGCAGCAGAGATCACGAAAAGATTTAGCCTAGTAATTGAAAATTTGAGTTTTATATGAATAAATATAGTTTCAATTAACTACTAAGTTTAGTTGTTTACCTTCAAATAGGAGATCAAAAATCGAACTCCACAATAGCTAATTTGGTTGCTATCTGCAATTCTGCACCAATTTTATTGAACACAAGATCAAACTATGCGATATAGAAACACATGCATCAATTCAAACAACATAAAAGATAGAACTCTAGAACATACACCCATACAAGGCCCAACAATTGAATAAAATGGATATTAGTAGTCACCAAATGGCTGGCTGTACAGTTCGAATTCAATCTGATTGAATATGAGGCAATCGGCGATGATGAATTTGCTAATATGAATACAAACTGCTAACGGTGAGCTTGTGAAGAGACGTCGACGGCTTTGATTCGTCTTTCTTCTCATCAATAGCACTGATGTACTGAACTCCGCTGCCGATGTGCCGAACTCCACTGCTGTTGTGCCGATTTCCGCCGCCGTCGTGTTGATTTCCATTGCTGACCATTTGAGTTTTCGTTGAAGGGAGAAGACGGAGGAATATTCAAAGTAAAAAGGATTGGGGCAAAAGTAAAAATAAATAAAATCAATTCAGTGAAAAGGAATTGGGGCAAAAACGATTATACCCTATTTATTTTAATTACCGGTGAAAAGTACTTGGTATACCGGCTAAAGTTTAAATGCCGAAAGATGTATACTTCCTCCATCCCAATTTATGTGAGGTACTTTGATTCGGCACGAAGTTTAAGAAAGAAAGGAAGACTTTTAAAACTTGTGGTCCAAAATGAATGATAGAAATTTGTGTGGCTGTAAATCATTTCATTAAGGGTAAAATAGACATTTTATAGTTAAATTGTTACTTAATATAAAAATGTGTCATTTTTTTGGGACTGACCAAAAAGGAAAGTAAGTCATATAAGTTGGGACAGAGGGAGTAGTTTATATGATGTATAGTGGCAATTTGTTTATTACCACTAAATAAATGTCACTAAAAGCATTTTTTATTGTAATGGGAGCAGTATAGATTTTCGTGGACGTGACTTTCAACTTTTACCATTTGGCTCTGGGAGAAGAAGCTGTCCTGGAATGCAGTTGGGAGTTACCATCGTTCGCCTTATGGTGGCACAGTTGGTGCATTGCTTTGAGTGGGAGCTTCCAAATGGTATTGAGCCTTGTGATTTAGACATTGATTAGAAGTTTGGAATGGTAACATGTAGAGAAAAACCTTTGCTGGCTATTCCTACTTATAGACTATACAAATGATACAAATAGCATGATTGTTGTGTTCTTTCCCTTCTATTCTACAAATACTGCATTGACAGTACATCTATACCTAATAAAATTGGTATCTTCCAAATGTCTCATTGTATATACATCGAGAGATGAAAGTTCCTAACTGAAGAATCGTCATTGTAACGACTAACGACCCAATTTTCCTAAGTGGTGATGACACCAAACTATTCCCACATCAAGAAAATCATAATCAAATAAGCGAACAATGGCATAAAAAAAATGTCAAGAATACAGTGGAATGTGTAGCAACCTCAATACATAGGATATAGTTTGTTGTATTTTGGGTTTTGATGAATTAACAAGCTAAAGAGGACCATGTAAAAGGACCTGGTCCTCTGAGTTCTCGTTTACAGGACAAGCCAGCAGCTTGCAAAAACTGCAGTGGTTAGTGGGCACTGCAGCAGAGGCACGGAAAGGACAACAGTCCTCAATCAATGGCGTGCTACTAGGTTGTTTTGTCTCTCTGATACAATATATATGTTTTGAAACCAAGATTATTCAAAAGCAAAAGTCAATTTCAAGGAAGAACTACTTTTTCACGCAGCGAGGGACCTGATTGAGTGTAGCAGCTAGCAGCATCTTAAGTTGTTATTTGAGTTTATTGTCTTGTGCTCTCATATTGTAGATCTATTCCTATATTATAAATGATAATAGATCATGTCAGTTTAAAGAATTGTGAGTTGAGTTTGTGGCTAGAGTTAGCCTAGTTGTGTTTGCTTGAAGTCTATGTTAACTAGAGGTAGTTGATATAGTGAGCAATAGAGTTATTTCTTTGTGTCTTGTAATATAGGTGTTACAAGGTGCTTAGGATTAAGAATTTAATCCTTTGTGAGTACTTGAGTTTGTATTCACAAGTTGCTTGAAGTTAATGGAGCTTTAAGAAATCATGTTTGATAGGTTGTGGTTTTTCATTCCTTGAGTAAGGAGGTTTCCACGTAAACATTTGTGTTCTTACTTTAAACATTTAAATTACTTTCTGTTACTAGAACAGTCAAGGGACCTGGTGTTCTGACTAGTGGTGGAATCATACAACCCCGTTGATACTCGGGTCCAAACCCGCACAAAATGCAGAAAAGATGAGTACGGGGAGTAATCAAGAATTATGCATCCTCAATTGTTGGCTTCTACACTATAACTACAGTCTACAACTCTTATAATTCTTTTGAATGACAATTCTTAACTAACCTAACGAAAATCATGACAACACATAATAGATTAAACGGAAAAGGGTTAAAATTATCATTGAACTATTCGAAATAGCTCATATATACCCTTTAATTATGTTTGGGGATCAAAACTACCCCTGCCGTCTATGTTTTGGACCACAAATACTGTTATTTTTGTCATTAGAGCTGACATGACAGTCCAACATGGTAAAAATACATTCCTCTCAATAATGTTGTTCTTCCTTGTTCATCCCTATCACAACAAGAAAATCAAATATAATTCTTCCATTGTTCTTGTTTGAGTTGTTGTTCGGACTTTGGAACTTCAATTTCAAAGTGTGTTGAAGTTTGTTTGAAGTTGTAATTGTGTGTTGAAGGATCGAGTTCATTGCTTGAGTTTTGGGGCCATAGATTCACAAAATCGATTTTTAAATTTTCAAGCTTTTTAGAACTCTTTCATATATTTTTTTGGGTTTCAACTCAAATCTTCAAACTAAGAAATCAGTTGTTAAATGTCAATTTCTAGCGTCAATTGCAATATCCAAGCAATTTTTAGTAACATTCAATTAAATCTGTTCAAATTTTTGCACTTCAAATACCCAACAAAAGCTATAAATTTCTCACCAACAAGCTTTCAAATGAGTAGCTATTTTTGAGTTTCAACACAAAAAGAATGACTTCAAGAGTTTTTCAATATCATTCAACCTTGAGAATTAAATTTTCAGCCTCAGATTCAATGACATCGAAACCCAAACAATGAACTCGAACATCCAACACCCAACTACTATCTCAAACGAACTTCAACGCACTTCGAAAGTAGAATTTCAAAGTCCGATCCAATAACTCAAACAAAAACAATGAAAGAACTATTTTTGATATTTGTTTTTAAAAAAAATTGTGATAGAGATGAACAAGGAAGATCTATTATAAAATAATTTATTGTGGATGTCCACTACATCAAGAATTTACTCCATTACTTTCCTCCATTATGAAGATAATCATAACCACCATAACCTCCACCTTTATAACCATTATTCTTGTAACATTTCACTTCCATAACCTCCCCCATTATATTCATGTTAATGTCATGTTTATGACTAACCTTTTGTATGCCTCTATGTTACACTATAAATAGAGGCATAAGGGTTCATATTGTATAGACTTGAATACTTTGAAGAATAAGAAATACCATCATATCTTGTCTCTATAGTTCTATTGTTTTCATCTTCTATATCTCTTGTCTTATATTCTTCTTGTCTTCATCTCTATATTGTTCTTTTGTTCTTAAGTTTTATAACACGTTATCAGCA
>NW_006239106.1:318595-326421 GCF_000226075.1 Solanum tuberosum
TTTTCTCGGGAGCAAGGTAAATTATTGTGGAATCTATTTTATATATTACTTGTGAACAAGGTGAATTATTAATATTATTGTTATTGTGCATTTTTTCACCAATGACTATATATACTTTCTTTTGTATGTGAAACTTATTTTATATTTTATTTATGATTATGCTCACTGTTTTGGTTATTACATAAGTTTTTACTTTTGTTTTGTTTTGTGTGTGAAATATTTTGGATTCACATGGAAATTGAAATAGGGGTGGTGGTAGTGAACAATTTTATTTTAATGTGATTGGAACTATTATTTTCTTAGTGTCAAATTGATTCTTTGATTTATAACGGTAATTCACTAGCTTAACACTACAACCAATTCGATTATCAGGGACAAATAATTTCGTCATTTATAAATCCTATTTCGTCACTAAAAATTTTGTGAGACGAAAAATAATTTGTCAATCAGTCCTCACTAAATGTGTGTCGCTAAAAGTATACAAATACAATTTAGTGCTTCATCGCTAAAAGTATTATTCAACTACAAAAAGTAAAATCGTCCCCAAATGCTTAAACATTTGTGACAAACTTGTTTGTCGTAAAAAGTATATTTTTTTGTAGTTAATAGTATGTTTTGTCACTAAAAAGGTTATTACTACCAACAAAATTATATCATCACTAATTATTTTACTTCAATCAGTGACGACATCAATTGTCTCTAAAGTTATATGTATTTCGTAGTTGAACAAAATCTAATTTCGTCACTAATAACTATATTTTCTATAAAAAAAATTATTTTGTTCTTAAATGTATTGATTAGGGACAAATTTATTATTATATTAAAAGGTTAATGTTCCTATTATCCCCTCCAATCTCAATTTTTTTAACCCCTCCCCAAGAGGGGCTCCCACATGATGCTTTCTTGGGGACTCGAACTCACAACCTTAAGGTTGGAAGTGAGGAATTTCTTACCATCAGATCAACTCTCTCTTGTCTCTCTTTTTTATTTTACTAGTATACGTGCCCGTGCGTTGCGCGGTTAATTGATAATAATCATAAATATATAATATTAAAAAATTGAAAAATTAAAATTGTAACTTATTATAAGATAATATTATAAAATTTATTTAAAAATGTTCACCATCTTGATGTGTTATAATATAATATTTATGTAAATAAATCAATATATAAGCTTAGTTCATTATCTAAATTTGACAATAATAGTCTTTTATCATTATTTAAAATGTATATTATCCTCTTGTTAAAATAATAAAGATATAAGAAAATTTAATAGTTAGATTTAAATAAAACATAACTAAAAAAAGTCCTATCATAATGCTAAGCATACAAAAAGAGTTTTAGTCACCAGAATATCAAAATGTAGTCATGTTATTCACAATTTTATATTTTGTCTTTTAATTTTTCTTAAAGTCATATATCAATTATGTGTTATTTAAAAATATATATGTAATTATATGCTATTGTTTAGTACAATATAATTCTTATAGTTGAATGATACTTTCATAAATTAATATTTTAAAATTAATTTAGTTTTAGTTGATTTTATATTTTATTTTATTTTATTTTGTCTCTTTATTTTTTGTTTTTAGATATGTATTTATTTTTCAAATCAATTATAAAAAGCAAATATAAAAATTATATTTTAATTTGTTTAATCATACACCAAGCAGACTCTTATTTAAACATACTCCTTCAATAAAGATAAGTATTCGAATTATTATGATAAGAATAAGAGTCCAAAATAACATAAACTTTAGCCACTTATCTTTTAAAAAATAAAAAAGAGTTATATTAATTGTGGTAACTATCTTTAAAAAGATTATGTTAATAAAACACGTAGTTTTTTCTTGACTTTTTAAAATTTAACTATTTTGTAATTTATTTTTTTAATTTTTGATTTATTAAAATTAAATAATAGAAATTTTTTGTGGTGCTGACATGTGACACTTTTTACTTCTCTGTTATATATAAATTGAAGTTATATATAGATTGAAGATTAGAACTGGATAATTTTAAAATATATTTCATTTTTCAAAATAAAATATATATCAAATATTCAACAAATAATTTCTGTATGTTTCTGTTTTTCTTGATTACATTTTCACTACTACTTACTATTATATAGTCAAATTTGGCTAACATTTTTTTTTAATGTATATTGCAATAAACAATCAAGATTTATATAAAATATAGAATTTACCCTATGTACAAATTTGATTCAAAGTGAAATTCTAACCACTTTGCTATTTTAATGATCCGTTTTTAAGGGAATAATGTTGTTTTATTTATTAGTAAATTTTGAAAATAAAATCATTTTTAGTTAATATTCAATTTATGTATGTATTAATATCTAAAATGGATTTAATTATTTTGATGTAATTTATGACCAATAAAGTATAAAAAAGTTTTTGTTAGAGGTGTTATCTTTTTGAAATGAGAAATAATAAATAAAATAATGTAACATCATATTATAAAACAAAAATATAAATAAAAAACTATTCTCGTATGGTAGTATACCTTTTCTAAAAAATAAAATTTAAAAATATTATGCATTCTATTCTTCAAATTCAATTTATCTTTTGTGTCTAGTATAAGTTGGTATGAATAAAATTAGAATCTAAATTTAATTTATTTTCATTCTACATTATGTTATCATATGTCAATTATTTCAATATTTTTTTCTTTTTGTTCCTTACTTATCATATGTCATTTGATTTGATCCCTCTTACCTATTACTCCTTTATAATATATTTCTATAGATAAATATTTTTTTTATTATTGAATTCATTTTAATTAAACGATAATTCTAGAAAATATGCCCGCTCGCTGCACGAATATTTAAAAAAATAATAACATATAAATTTAAAATAACTAATAAAATTTATTATGCAATTAGTAATATTTGTAAAATGATAATATGAATCATTAAATTTAACTGAACACATTAAATTAATATTTTATGATTTATTAACTGAAACAAATAAATTAGGTTTTAGTCTAAATTAGTATACGTACCCGCGCATTGCGCGGATATTTTAAAATGAATAATTTTTTAATTTAAAAATAATTAATATGAATTATTATTGAGTATTAAAATTACAGGTGCAATCATATATAACGTTTTGATTTTATATTAATAGTTGATGCTAATAAAACTTTATCCTAATCTATGTGGAGTGGGGATACATTCTTTAAAGACACCACACATTTTTCTAACAACTTCTATTTTTCATAGTATAATGAAAATTAATAATAGCATATGAGGTGTTTGTTAGATTGATATTTGTGGAATAAATGTCCACACGTTGCACGGATATTTTAAAATATAATAACATATAAATTTAAAATAACTAATAAAATTTATTATGCAATTAGTAATATTTGTAAAATGATAATATGAATCATTAAATTTAACTGAACACATTAAATTAATATTTTATGATTTATTAACTGAAACAAATACTAGTATACGTACCCGCGCATTGCGCGGATATTTTAAAATGAATAATTTTTTAATTTAAAAATAATTAATATGAATTATTATTGAGTATTAAAATTACAGGTGCAATCATATATAACGTTTTGATTTTATATTAATAGTTGATGCTAATAAAACTTTATCCTAATCTATGTGGAGTGGGGATACATTCTTTAAAGACACCACACATTTTTCTAACAACTTCTATTTTTCATAGTATAATGAAAATTAATAATAGCATATGAGGTGTTTGTTAGATTGATATTTGTGTTAATTAATTAAATTTAAAATTTATAGATCGAATTTGAATCTAGCATTAAAAATAATGACTCTAACTTTAGTAAAAATATAAATATAATTTGCAAAGCATAATGCAACCTCTTTAGCACACTCCTCTCTAGTTCAAACTTGCAAAGTAAAACGATTTTCATTTAATCAAACAAATATAAATTCATAAAATAAGGATACACAAAATCAATTTTGTTATAAATTATTAGATTTTTTTCTACAAATGCTATTTTTTTCAATATATTTTGCTCATATCAAAATTATTATGTGTATAGATTTTTTTTTTGATTGAGATTAATAAGGATAGTTGCAAACCACCTTATTTCTAAAAAAGAATGTATATAAAATTATTTTTTTATTGATAAGTATAAAATATTTAAATTTTTATAAATTAATTATTAAGTAAAGATTACTTGAAGTGAGACAGAGATGGAAGGGTAGGCTATGTAAAGATGTTTTTGTAATTTGCTAGTATTGTTTTAATTAAAAGTTTATTTTTTTTGTTAAAATCTGCAAATTAGTAATGGAACCATTAATTAAAAAACTAAAATAGATATTATACTTTTTATTTTATTTTTTGAACAATATTTTAAAAATTATATGAGGATACACAAAATCAATTGTATTTTAAATTATTAGAATTTTGTCCACAGTGTTATATTTTTGTTCAATATGTTTTGTTAATTTCAAATTAATTATCTATATACATTATTTAGAGAAAAACATTTAATATTGAAATTATTAAGGATAGTTACAAATCACCTTATCTCTAAAAAAAAATGAGATTAATAAGGATAGTGCAAATCAGCTTATCTCCAAAAAAGAATGATATTAGAATTAATATTTTTATTAATTCAATATAAAAATTTTAAAAATCTATAAATTAATTGATAAGTAAAGATTACATAATGGGGAGAGAAAATGAAGGGTAGGCTACGTGCCTGAGAAAATAGGCAAATTAGTTTTATCTTTTAAATTTTAAATTAGTTATTCAAATTTTAAAACGTACACATTTGGATATAATTTGGATAACTACCATACTTTAAAAAAATTAAAAAAGGGAGCCCCCAGAAGTAGTTAAGTTGTTTTTATTATTATTTATTTTTCCAAAACTGTATTGTTTTTTTTTAGTGTGTACCCTTTTTATTTTTATTTTCAAATGTTAAATTAATTTAATTCATAAATTCTGCATATTAATTTATATGCATATTATGTTGTTTTAATAAAAAAAAAAATGCAAACGTGGGGGATTCCTTTTTGTTTTTTCTTTTTAAACTGATTTTTTTTTAATTTCCTTCCTATATTATATAATGCAAAGATTAAAGAAAATAGGATAGTAATTCTTGATTTTAGAAATCTTTTTGAAAATTAGTATAAAATCAATTTGAAAATTATAATTAGCTTAGAAAATTATAATTAGCTTTAAAATTATTTGTGAATTTGCAATTTTATTTTATTTATCTATTAATTACAATATTTGGAATTACAATAATTTGAATTATGGAGGTTAAAAGGAAGAAAAAAGTTCTTAATCAGTTACCTATATTTTAGGAATCCATTACTATCCTTCTTTGCGTAACTCAATCCCATCCCCCCCCCCCCCCCCCCAATCCCTAACCCCCCCACCCCCCCCCCCCCCCCCCCCTTCTCTCTCTCTCTCTTTCTCTCTCTCTATATATATGTATATGTTTGAATTATCCATAATGGTAATGTATAGTTGTAATTGATTACAAATTAATAAAAAGCTAATTGATTAGGATATTGATTTGAATAAATACTAAAGCTTTAAACTACTCTCGAAACTGATGTAATATTAAAAAAATAAAATAAAATTTGAATTTAAAAACTTACAAAAACTATAAGAAAATAAATAACTATAATGATTTGATTTATTTTCTTCAAAAATATTAATACCAAATTGCTAACGTTTTACCCTGTTAGGTAGTCCCGTAGTTTACTATTTTTTTTTGTTTGAATTATTATTTTTTATATAACATTAAAACATAATTTGTATCTTAGGCATATTTTGTGGAAATACAGTTTAAAAAAAATAGGATCTTAGAAGAAGAATGTGTGTAACTTCATTTTGGTTTGAATTATTATTTTTTATATACATTAAAACATAATTAATAATAGTTTTAAATTTAAGTAGATGTAAACAAAATAAATTTAAAATTTTGATTTTATATCTTAGTCATAATTTGTTAAAATTTAATTTTATTCTATAAATATAAAAATTATGCATGTGGGTGTTTGTGAGTTAGTGAGGATGTGGGGGTCAAGGACGTGCATGATTTTATTTAGTTTTTTTTTCCTTTTTCTTTTCTCTTTCTTCTTCTTTTTTCTTAAAAGATTAATATAATTTATACGTTATGTTTTTTAACCTAAACATATGCTTAATATTTTGATTTAATTAAACTAATCTAATAGTATATATACTTTATGTTTTTAATTAAATTCAATCTTCTTGCATTGTTACATTAAAAAATCTAGAATCTGCATAAGAATTATAAAAGAATTTACCACATGCATCATAAAAACGAATTAACGTATCACCATTGAAATATACATAAACTGAAATCTTATTTTTATGTGAATCTATGTTATGTGAACATAAATTGAAATTCAAGTGTTCGAAACTATTATTTATTTATTATTACATTTTTCAAAACTACAATTATGAAAGTGATTAAGATAAAATGTATTTTTGCTTACCATCTCAATCGAAAAGAAAGGCATCAACGGAATTGAGAATCTGTTCATCAATGTCAAAAATATTGGTTGAGCAATCACTTTAGTGCAATGAACATACAATGATCCCAAAATATTTAAAAGAACACCTATATCATTTAAGTTTAATTGTTTAATTTTGTTAAAGAAGGCATTTTAATATTGAGAGCAAAACAAATTCAAAATTCAGATTGCTTCATGTTACTATATCATGGTACATTTTATGAAGATCTAAGAAGTAGAATTGTAATGACCTCTTGGTCATTTTCTGTGTCTTTCCTTCTGTGTGTCGTTTAGAGCGTTCCTATAGCGACCTCAAGTCATTTATGACTTGCTGGGACTGACAGTTCGGTCACCTGGTCGTTCGTTTGGTCTTGGTGCTAGTTTTTGTGTTTTGGAGCTTATGAACCTTGAACGATCATTTTCGATCAAAAGTTCAAGAAGATGACATCGTAATCCAATTCTGACGATTCCATCAGCTCTGGAAGGGTCATTTTAGGCTATTAGCATGGTCGACATGACTCCTGAGGTTTTCAGTGTAAGTCGGTGCAATTAGGCGTTTTAACTTTAAGTTTAAGCCTAAGTTTGACTTTGGTCAACATTCTGAGTAAACGCACTCGGATGAGAATTCCGTCAGTGCAGTTAGCTCCGGAATGTCGAGTATGGTCTAGATTGACCCTTCTTTTGTGTCCCGAGATTTTCGATATCTTTCCGAGCCCTTTTGTGGGTTTTGACTTAAAATGGCTCTTGGAAGTGGGGACCCACTTTTTATCGAAATGACCTCTGATGGAAATTTTGACTGCGCCGTTGAGTCTGGAATATCGAATTTGGTATGGTTGCATATCTCGTTTGCGTGCACGGAGTTCCAAACGAGATCGGAGTACCCCATCGGGGTTTATAGTTATTGGAAAAATTGCAGAAAATCTGCAATATAATGCAGATTTTCAGCAACATTTACCAAAACTTCAAACTCTCTTAACTCTCTCATCTCTCAACCGATTTGGGCAATTCAAAAGGCAAAGTTGTGAGATTTTTCAAGGGCAACGCGTTGGTGAGCTCGGATAGTGGTTTAGGGTTCCCGTTTGAGGTAATTTCGCGAATAAAACCTGACTGCAGTGCCTTTTTTGAGCATTTGTTTTTGGTATTATTGTTTTGGTCATATCTCACTCATTTTAGCTCGTTTTGGGTTATTCGAAGTCCCACATGTTGAGAATTGTCGTGACTTCGTCGTAGAGTATTCAAGAAGTGCTAGGCACCTTTCGATTCTCATTTATTTCGAGTTTAGACTGCTGCTGTAGGGTTTCTTTTAGTTGATTAAAGTGTGGTTT
>NW_006239106.1:326974-339607 GCF_000226075.1 Solanum tuberosum
GAGGCGTGGAATTGAGATAGTATAGACTTGGAGACTTTTATGTGATATCTTAGAGTGGACGGTGTTCCACGGTGGTTGTTGTTGGATTGAATCCTATTGGAGATACCATCACCCCCGGGGTCGATTCTTTCTAGCTGGGCTGGAAACGTATCGTTGGCTGGGTAGACTCGGTGATATCGGCGATTGCCCCGGGCCTCTCTTTCTAGCTGGGCTGGGAGTGTGCTGCTGGCTGGGTGTCCCCGGGTCGCTCTTTCTAGCTGGGCTGGGAGCTGACTGCATGGTAGGACGACTCGCGATATCTACCTCACTCACGGGTCCCTCTTTCTAGCTGGGCTGGGAGTGGACTGTTTGGTTGGGTGCCTCCTAGGGTCACTCTTTCTAGCTGGGCTGGGAGTGCATTGTTGGCTGGGTGGAGTTTGATGGATTATCTTAGTTACTTTGGGTTGGGAGTCCGATTTTCTTCTTTCTCAGTAGACTTAGCTTTTTCGTGTACCTGTCGGGCTTATGGGGGTTCGTTCAGGTTTTATTTGAGCTTGTGCACGAGTGTACCTTCTGGGTTTATGGGGGTCCAGTTAGGTTTAGTTTAGTTGTACTTAGTTTGTTTCTGGTATGCTCGTGTGCTTTATTTTCTTATCCGCTTTGACCTCTCTATGTCTAGATTCTATCCTTTCTTATTGTTCTTACCCTTTTTGCTAAGTTAGCCTATGATGCTTACTGAATACCTGTTGTGTTGGTACTCATGCTACGCTCTGCATCTATTTCGTAATGCAGGTCCCAGTACCAGTTACCAGCGATGATTAGTTCCAGCCTTCTTTTGCAGTTGTGATTCGGAGATGAGGGCGAGCACTTGGCGTTTTGGGATTTGTTTTGTCTCCTTATTTTGTTTTAGCTAGTCTTGTTGCCTTTGAGACACGCTCTGTTGTGGTCCACTTTTGGGACTTGTACTCTTTATTAGATAGCTCTGTACTAGTGACTTCCAGGTTTTGGGAGGGATTTCTGTATATATTTATTTTGGGTTGCTTCCGTCTTGTTATCCTTGTTTTAGATTATTATTTTTCGCTAGTTTCTGCCCTTTCGCTCATTGCTTGATGTTCTGGGTTACGGGTTGGCTTACCTACTGGTAGGGTATAGTAGGTGCCATCATGACTCGAGAAATCGGATCGTGACAAGAATAGTGTTCATATCAACCAACAACATAAATATAATACAACAAAATCTAAACATATTTCCTTTCAAAATCAAATAAGCACATTGATAGTATAAAACATACTCCCTCTGTCCCAATTTATATGACTCACTTTCCTTTTTAGTCAGTCCCAAAAAGAATGACACATTTCTATTTTAAGTAACAATTTGCCTATGAAATGTCTTTTTTACCCTTAATGAAATGATTTACAACCACACAAATTGCTATCATTCATTTTGGACCACAAGTTTTAAAAGTCTTTCCATTTTTCTTAAAGTTTGTGCCAAATCAAAGTACATCATATAAAATGGGACGGAGGGAGTACTTCTTATCTTAAGTAAAATTAAACAAACTTCTTTCAATTAATAGGAGAAACTGTGAACTTATCTTAGAAGAAACATCAATGTCATCTACATCTCTTCCTAAATATTCTTCTAAGCCAAGATATCTTCTCTTCATTAACTAATCATAAAAAATAATAATTCAAACAATACTAAAATCACCCAAAAGAAATACAAATAGAAACATAGCCATGAACTAAGAAATTGTAGAGAGCGTATTTGCTTGTTTCAACAAAAAAAGAAGAAGAAGTAAATATATATAGTGAAATTCTATTGTTTCAAATAACTGTAAAAATTTTAAATTTTGAAAAACAGTAAAAAGTTTAAGTAACTGTGAATTTTTAATTGTGTAGCTATCGTAGAATTAATTGGGTCTAATAAATGGGTCTAATAATTTATTATTATTTATTTACAATTTTGTGTAACTACCGTAGAATTAATTGGGTCTAATAAATGGGTCTAATTTTAATTATTGACATGTGTTTATATTTAATTAATTAATTATTGATTATTTAAAATTAGTTAAATTTTAAAAGTTTAAAATTTTGTGGTGTTGACATATGTCGTTCTAATTCTAATTATTGACATGTGTCTATATTTATTTATTTAATTATTAATTATTTAAAATTCTGAAAATTTGTGGTGTTGACATGTGTCATTTTTTCTTCTCCTTTTATATATAGATAGATTTTATTTTTATTTTTTCAAACATAGATTATCAAACTAATTACTCTATCTCAATTTAAAGTTGTAAAATCAAATTCAAAATTCAAAATTATAAAGTTTTAAATTTTCTCTCAGTAATAATAATAATAATAATAATAATAAAATTAAAAATATAACAAAAATTATGAATTTAATAAGTTGACTTAAACCTTTTTACTTGTTCTTGAAATATCTTCTCAATCAGTTTCTGTTAGATTTATGAAAAAGAGTAACACAATAAATTAAGTTATAAAGTCATGCAAATTTTAATTTTTTTTTTAGATAAATTAAAGACAATAACATATATAGTAAAAACATATAAAGGGATAACACATAAAATTAACAATGTAAGCTATTTTAATCTATTTATATACCTAAGTATATACTATAAATAAACCAGCATAATAAGTACAATTCATATCACAACAATCATATACAAAAATGAAGCTACTATAATGATTTTTACAACGAAAATCTGAAAAAATATGATTAAATTAAAGTTACATAAACAAACATAAAGATAAAGCAACATAATAAGTACGACAGTTTATACTATAATCATCTTTAGATTAAAAAAAACCACAACCAATTATTGTTCTTCAAAATTCAAACACCCTAAACATTAAATGATATTTTGATTTTGCACAAACAAATATTTAAGAAATGACAATATCTTTCATTTTAAGGTCATCTTAAGTCCTTCATTATCCTCATCATTATACTTACACATTGTTATTATTTCTTAAAGTAAAAAACCCATTGAAGTCATCAAAGAAAACGAAACCAATATTGAATAATTCATGCCAAAAAAAATTAATAGTATTCTATACAATAAGTTTAATCCTAAACAATTATCATCATCATCATAGTAGTAGTAATTCATGTACTTAAGATATTAAAAGATGACATACATGATCCATTGACATGAAATTCTTGACAATTTATCCATTTTTCTATCACCTGTGTCTTCTTTTTATTCCTCGCATTGGAGAGGTGGTGATCCCTTCAATCATAAAAAATAATTACAAAACAAACAATTCAAAATAGAGTCATCAATATAATTATTCTTTCTTTTATGATTTGTTTGAATCCTATTTTTGTTTGGATGTCATTTTTTCTTAAAACATGTTTGGAATCATATTTTGAAGAGTTGATTTTAAGAAGATATGAATGATGAAGTTAAGAGTAGTATTTTTTCAAAGATATGCCTTATAAGGTTTAGATGATTTTAAGGATAAGGTTAGTTATTTTTTGAAATTTGAAATTATTTATTTAGGTAGTTAATCATATGTGTTTTTTTCAAGGACGTGGGTTTCTCTTTTTTTTTTTGGATTGACAGTTTTTTCTTTCTTTCTATTTTTAAATAATAGTGGAGTTATATTAATGTGTAATTAGTATACGTGTCCGCGCGTTGCGCGGATAATTTAAAATGTAATAATTTTATAATTAAAAATAACTAATAAAATGTATTATGCACTTAATAGTATAATTTAATTTATAATAATACAATAATAGTATAAAAATATAATAATATAAAATTGATTTAAAGGTAAAAATAATCTTAATTAATACAACCGCTATATTAGATTTACTCAAAGTTTGTATTGGTTATTTTAAAATTTTAATTTGAATGGTATTAGAAAACATATGGATATGAATGAGAGGTTGTTGATTTGAATTTATCTGCTTGAGTATATTATGTATAATAATAGTTATCTTTGTATTCAATTTTTTTAAAAAAATAAATTGAAAATTAAAAATTGTACCATATATTTTAGAATCACAATTTTCAACTTAATTTAATGTTGTTATTATATAAAATTATGAATTCTTAAATTTGCTAAATGACTTATATATTTGTTATATTGTTCAAGATAGAATTTAACGCTTGCTAGATATAGATAAATATTAAATCCAAAAGTTTAAAGTTCATGAAATTTTAAAGTGACCGGTTATATTTAATTAGGACTTATCCGTAACTTATTATATAATTGGCTACTTAAAATTTAAAATTCAAAATGAATTGGTTAATAGTTATCGAATCCTAATTTTTAGCAACATGGAAAAGAAGTTTAAAACTCTCTATTTAATTGGATAAATGTTTTTTCTTCTAAATAAAGATTAATTCGGTATTGAAATTGTAATTTTTATAAGCGTAAGTATTTTGCAATGTTTTTATAGTGTTTGCTATTTCTACGTTAACTTTTTTTTTTTTTGTGTTTTGCTAATTTTTAACCTTTTATTTTTTTAACAATGAGATATAGATATATAGATATATAGACTACCGCTTTTACATATATTTTTATTAGTTTTTCTAATCAAGGATTTTATATATAAATGAATTATTCTTCTTATCATGTTTAAAATATATTAAACATTTTTTATATATAAATGCAGCAATCTATTTATTTAAAATAATAGTGAATTCTTATTATTATTTTTAAAATATTAAATTTAGAAGTTGTAGAAAGATAGTTAAAATATTTCACATTAAAAATATATGACAAGTTCCCATAAAAAAGGGAATCACATACTTATTAAATATTGTGTGTTCTTAATACAAAATAAATAAATAATTATAACTTTGTAAATCCTAAATTTTAGCAGCATTATCTTAAACATTTATCATGAAATTAAAATTTTCAACTTTTATTTAAAAAAATTCGAACTCCAATATTTTTTAAAATTTTAATAATAAATACAGTTATTCCCTATTTTATAGAATCGATTTAAAATCATTTTATTTATTTAAAAAAATTAATTTTTTAGCATTATCTTATATATTTATCATGAAAATAAATTTTCAACCTTTTACAAAATAATATTTTTTTAACTAATTTATAAAATGGATTTAAAAAAAGTATTTGTATCTGTTTTTAAAAATGTTGACAGTTGTCATTATTTGTTTAAGTTGATGACATGTCTCAATTTTTATTTCAAATTTTAATTTATAATATTTAATTAGTTATATGATATTTATTTAGTTATATAAGATTTAATTATATATTATTTAAAATTCTAAAAATTTGTGGCGCTGACATGTGGCATGTTTTCTTCCCCTATTATATATAGATTGATATATAGATAGATTATTATTATTTTAGTATTTTCTGCATTTTTTGTTATAAATAAATATGTTGTATTTTTAAATTTTAAACTAATAACTACCCACTAAAACCAATCCTTAAATTCTTTTAATTAACGTGATGCATGTATTTATTTTTTTATTTGAATTTTGAAACTAATAACTATACTCACTTCACAATTAAAATTTTGAAATTAAAATTTTCATATTTAATATTTATTTTTAAATTTTAAATTTTAAATTATTATGGGACACTAAAACCACCCTTAAAATTCTCCAATAACTAATCTATCAGCATTTATATTTTTTTTCTAATAGATATTTTCAAATTCCTTTATTTCTAAAAATAAAATAAAAATGAGATTAATAAGGATATTTACAAACCACCTTATTCATTAAAAAATATTGCAGTTATGAATTATCTTTTCCTATATTTCTGATTCTGATTTCTGATATTACTGAATAAACAATAATTTTGCTTCTGTATGTAAGTGTTGATTCTCTTTTATAAATAAAAAAATATGTAAAGGGAGGAATACAATTAGTAGCCTCCTAAAACATATCAAATTTCAACCTACGAATGTGTCATCATGATTACTCATTATTAATAACATTAGCATTTTCATCGAATATAACTCACCAATGTATATTTGCAGATCGTGATATATTTAACATATTTATTCATCAGCCTTCGTGTGTGTTAAAATGAACATTTTACTTTTAACGACATTCACGCATACATCGCAATTTAACTTACACATTTATTTCGGCCTTTTAAAAATATATATGGAACAAAAATTCTTAATTAGTGTTGATCTGAAAATTTTTACATGCGACAAATATATTTATAGGAAGTATAGGTAATAAAGATTTACCGTCAAAGAAATATCGAGCCACATATGCTAGGTAAATTACAACATTTCCTAAAGTCATCGGCCTAGTTCTTCGTGTATGGAAAATTCAAACATTTCATGGGAATCCAAATTATGAGCATCATTTTGGAGTCGTAATTTTGCTCTAATATTGCTCTTTGCTATCATAATTTCAAACACAAATTGAAGTAGAATCACAGACAAATGAGGGTTAATTACAATTCAAATTTGATGAACAAAGAAAAGTATAAAAATATTTGGCAACTTACTTGGACAAAATGATGTTTAGGAGTTCTTTGCCTAATGGAAACTAAATTCCTTTCAACAATTGCAAGCAGAAGATTTTAAAATTGTTTGAAATTTTGAAGTGACAATTTTTATTTAAGTTAGGGCTTTATATAACATTTGGATAACTGATACATCTGACAGTTATTTATTTATTTGGGCTGCTTAAAATTCAAAATGAATTGGTTATTAGTTAATTGGATCCTATTTTTTAGCAATGTGTAAAAGTGAGATAAAAATTTATATTTCTTTTTTAATTGTTTTGGCAATCGGTTTTAAAATTTTAATTAATGACTACGCTATTTGTATTTTTTTTTAACTACGGATTTCATATTGGATTTATTTGGCATTCAGTTTGAATATTTTTAAAATAATAGCTAAATTATCTAATTAATTGTCATAATAAAATGAAGATTAATTCATTTTTGAAACAACAAATTTTGTAACAGTAGATTTTTGTATTATTATTTATTATTATTATTATTATTATAGAAAACAGTTATTTCTAATTTTTAAAAAAGAATACGTTGGAAAAGTTTACAGATTGTTTAAACATTTTTAAATTTTAAATTTAATTTAAAAATAACTAACTAATACAAAATTAAATTATTTAAAAAACTCAAATTCACAAATTCTATGGTAATGATATGTGCCACTTTTTTCCTATCCTATTATGTATTTAAAATTATTTAAAATACTAAAAATTTGTGGTGTTGACATATGTCAGTTTTTCTTCTACTTTTATATATAGATCGATTATAGAAAATAGTTATTTCTAATTTTTAAAAAAGAATACGTTGGAAAAGTTTGCAAATTGTTTAAACATTTTTAAATTTTAAATTTAATTTAAAAATAACTAACTAATACAAAATTAAATTATTTAAAAAACTCAAATTCACAAATTCTATGGTAATGATATGTGCCACTTTTTTCCTATCCTATTATGTATTTAAAATTATTTAAAATACTAAAAATTTGTGGTGTTGACATATGTCAGTTTTTCTTCTACTTTTATATATAGATAGATTAAACTGATTTGTAATTTATTTTTTAATTCTTTTAAATCCGAATTTTTAAAATGAAATAATTGAGAAATTTTTCAATTGATTGTAATAATTACTTAAAATCATTTCCAAAATTAAATATATTAAGAACTTGTGCTGTAAAATACCATTAGTTTCTTAAAAACAAAACAAATAAATAATTATAATTTTGTAATTACTTTTAAATTATTTTTTAAAATTTTATAATTGTTTTTAAATTATTTTTTAAAATTTTATAATTGTTAAATTTTTATGGTGCTGACATGTGATACTTTTTCCTCTCCTTTTATATATAGATAGATTTTTAACTTCATTCACTTCTTTCAAATTTAACTTCTCTAGAAATAATATATTATATGATTATTTATACACATACACAAATGCATGAAATTTACCATCCACAATTCATTCAAATGTAGATTATATTTTAATTAAGGCCTAACCCATCGGTAGTCCCTTAAATTTGGCACAAAATTTCACTTAAACACCTTAACTGGGCAGTGTTCATATTAGACACCTCATGTAGGGTATTGTTGTGTCATTTTAACACTTTTTGCTTACATGACTTAGTGAATGTAATACACTCATTGACCGCGCATGAAAAACCTTTTTAGTTGACTTTTTAAATTTTTTCTCCTTCTTTCCCATTTTTAGCCACCATTTCTGAAACTTAAACATTCAACTATGGTGAATCAAAATAGTTACCATAAACAATTGAAAAATGATGGAAATTGTTTTAGAAATTTAGAAATATACCCATTTCAAGATTTACTTAGTAAATTAATTTATGAGATTCTTTCCCAAAAGGATTGAATATTTACATAGAAGTAATTTTTATTTTTATTTTTGTGAATCTGCTAATTAGGGTAAAAAAGAAACAAAAAGATATTTTTAAAAAAACACTAATAAAGGAGCAGTGTGTAGGTTGGCATCAAAATGGGTGGGGGTGAGGGGGAGAACGGGGTGTGAAGATATTTCTGGAAAATGGGTTGGGAAGGGGGGGGGGGTATTTCTGCAAATGGACTGGGGTGTTTGGAGAAGAAGACTGTGGGGGTGCGTGAGGGAATTTTATTGGCTAAATTTTTTAAAAAATTATTTGGGCAAAAATTCATATGTCATTGATTCATTGGTTACTTTTTATTTTTACTCAAAATTTATTGTTTAAGAATTGTTTTTGACACAAATGACAAATGTCATCGTTTAATTTGTCACTTTACACGTCATTCGCGAGTGTAACACACACACTTCATATATTTTTGTTGATTGAAAAAAGAGCGTCAAAATGATATAGCAGTACCGTACATGAGGTGTCTAAAATAAACATCGTCTAGTTGAGGTGACTAACTGAAATTTCGTGCCAACTTTAAGGGGCCACCGATGGGTTAGGCCTTTAATTAAACTGTATATTTTTAAAAATATCTTTAAATATATTTAGTACGATTCTGTCATTTTATTTATTTATTTTTATAAATTTTATAAATTATTCAGTACAATTATAAATTTATATAAAATTAAACTTTCTATTTTATTAAAAAAAATTTGAATAATCGGTTCAATTCGATAAGTTAATCAATTGTTTTGAAAAAAATATTGATACCCATAACTATAGTACTTCATCATAATATATTGGGAAAATACATAAAAAAAATCCCCTGAACTTGGCACGAAAACTTACTTTAGTACTTAAACTACACGGGTGTTTATATACCCCCCTTAACATCTTTTATGTGAATTATTTTCAACCCTCCGAACATCAGCCCATTGCGCGTGTTGTTATAGCTTAGAATGGCGCGTTAGTCATCTTTTAACATTTTAAAAAAATTAAATTTACCCCTCCAACGGTAATATCCGACCCATTACCCATTTGAAGAACAATCTTCACTTTTGAAGAACCCTAAATACCTCTTCTCCCTCACCAACCCAATCATCCAAAAAATGGTGACCTAATTCATTATTTTTCTCAAATCTTAGCTCTTCAAACCTAAAAGTTGAATGTTTAAAGGAATTGTTCTTCAAAATGTAAGATTCAAACCTAAAAGTTGAATCTTTGAAGGAAGTGTTCTTCAAAATGTAAGATTCAAACCTAAAAGTTGAATCTTTGAAGGAAGTGTTCTTCAAAATGTAAGATTCAAACCTAAAAGTTGAATCTTTGAAGGAAGTGTTCTTCAAAATGTAAGATTCAAACCTAAAAGTTGAATCTTTGAAGGAAGTGTTCTTCAAAATGTAAGATTCAAACCTAAAAGTTGAATCTTTGAAGGAAGTGTTCTTCAAAATGTAAGATTCAAACCTATTCTTCTTCATCTATTATTTTGATTTTTCTTTCCTCCCTTTTTCTTATTTTCTGTTTTTTCCAGATTCTCGTTAATTCTTGCACAAAATTGTAGCACACAATGCGATCAATTAATTTGACAAATCTTTGTATGGAAGAAGATGATTATACTACGAAGAAAAAAGTTTATTGTAATCATGGACTTGTGGTGCGTTTGAAAACATCTTGGACTTCAAATAACCCCGGAAGAAGATATTGGTCATGTCCTTATTATGGGGTAAAGATCATTTTTGTTTAAATTTTTTTAGCCGATTAAGAATTTGATTAACCACTAATTCCTTCATCTTTTTTCATTATTGAAGAGTCCAAGATCTTGCAATTTTTGGTGTTGGAAGGATAAAGAAAATATTGATCCAAGGTTGAAATTTGTGATTCCTAAACTAATACAAAAATTGGGTGAGCTTGAGAATATAGTAGAATCCACTCAAACCTCAGCCACTGCATTTGAATTGGTTGAGGTTACTGAAGAAGTTGACAAGTTGGGAGATTTCAAACAAGATGATGATTGTCTAGGTATGAAATTGAAAATGTTGCAAGAAGAGGTTGAGAAGATGAAAGTGATGCAGAATAAATGGAGAAGAACATGGCAGAATGTGCTCTTTTTGTTGTAGCTTGTTGTTGTGTTGTGGTTATAGCTATAAGCTATTGGTTCTGGGTGATATATATGAAGAAAGGTTCAATGAAGTTACCTCAAGTTGTTGATGTAGTGAGATCAATATTGGTGTAGTGTAGCACTGTTTATGTTGTAACCAATTAGGTGCAAGACTCTTTTGTAATGAGGAGTTTTTATTCTCTTAATGTAATTTGGTGGTTTGTGTATTTGTTTGTGTTTTATTTACAACTGCATTCGCTAAATTGCAGTCACAATTGCATAATTGTACACATAAAAGTAATGCAAAACTGGCTGCATAATTGTTTCAAAAAGAGACAACTAAAATATCAAATTAATGCAGTCACAACTACAACATAATTGTTGCAAAAACAAACAGATCAAACTAATGCAGTCACAGCTACATAATTGTTCCAAAAACAGCTAAAATATCAAACTAATGCAGTCACAACTGCATAATTGTTTCACAAACAAACATAGATCAAACTAATGCAGTCACAACTGCAACATAATTATTTCAAAAACAAACAGATAAAACTAATGCAGTCACAACTGCATAATTGTTCCAAAAACAGCTAAAATATCAAATTAAAGTAGTCTCCATATCAAACTTCAGCAGCATTGGACCTTGTTCTCATTCTTTTGTTTTCTCTCATCTCTTGAAGACCTTGTTGAGTTACAGCAGCCTTTCCTTTCCATTTTAAGCCTGATCTTGATTTATGATGCCCAAGATTTTCAATCACTATTGAAGAGTTCATAGGCATTCCAGGCTAGATTCACAAAAATATGTTGTCTTAGATGCTTCATAAGTTAAAATTAAAAAGTGTGTAAATAATTAAGACAACTTACATTGTGGATTGTAAAACCACTCTGTGTATGTAGTATCCCCATTCCAACCATTATTGGCCTCTTCCCTCCTCTAGTAGCACCAGGAACATCAGTAGCAGTAGCAGCTACACTAGTTCTTCTTCCCCTTCCAGCTAAACCAGTTCCAGTTCCTCTTCCCCTTCCCAGTGGCACCAGAACTACCAGCAGCAACACCAATCCCTGTTCCATTACCAGTTGCAGTTCCTCTTCCCCTTCCAGTAGCACTAGCCTATAACATAAGTTGATCAACAAAATTATTAGACCGATTAAGATATAAATTAACAACTAAATGAATTACTATAAACATTACCTGTTTTGTAGAACCTCTTGGTTGACCTCTTTCTCTCTTTGTGCTTGATTGTGATTCAGTTGGTGCTCTAGAAGAACCAACACTTGACCTTGTTGAACTAGGCTCACATCCTTTCTCCATTCCTGTTCCTCTGCCTGCATTAGCTTGATTATTCAAATGATAACCCCTCTTATTATGACCCTTTGCATGACAAAGACTGCAGGTCATCTCAACACCTCTCTTGGACAATTTTCCTGTTTTGTTTTCATTTTGCTCCTTTCTCCTACACTTTCTAGGCCTTCCTGGTTGTGTTTTTATAACAGGTGATGTAACAGAAGGGTTGGCTGACTGTGACCACATTTTCATGTTAGTAACTGGTTGAATGTAGTGACTATAGATCTTGAGATATGTCTCCTTGCTATACCGATGTGCAACATAGTTAATGGGCTCCAATTTTCTAAAATGAAGTGCAGCTATAACATGACAACAAGGTATACCTCTTAGCATCCAAGATCTACAAGTACATGTTTGATTGCCTAGATTCACAACAAATGTGTTATCCCAGCTGTCTTTAACCTCAAAACCATATTCACCATTCCATTCAAGGTTACACTTCATTGACTTTGTTGTGTTCTCTGTCAATACCTTTAGGGCCATTGGAGATATGTTTGTTATCCAAGTATCACAGAACTCCCTCAATTGTCCTATTCTTCTCATCACTTTGATCCTTATTTCTTCAAGCATTGTGATGATAGTTTTGTGTCTTGGCCCCAAAATCCATGAATTAAAGCTTTCAGCCATGTTGTTGTCAACACTATCACAACAGCTGAAAAACTTAAAGTATAATTTAGACCACCTCTCTATATTGTACCACAATAAGTCATCACATATTCCAGTGCCTAACTTCTCCATATGATCCAAATTTCTTTTCAATTCTTGTTCATATGTAGATTTGACACATCTTTAAAAACAATTTCTTCTTTCAATGCCTTTCCAATTCTTAGACCAGTTGGCTAGAACA